>NC_034608.1:60910073-60942708 GCF_900095145.1 Mus pahari | reverse complement strand
CTCCCCCTCTCTCCCCTTCCTTTCCTTTCCTCTATCTATCTGTCTATCTATCTATCTATCTATCTATCTATCTATCTATCTATCTATCTATCTATCCAGCTGTTTATCTATCTTCTATCAATCTTCTCTCACCTGTCTGTCTCTTTCTCTTCATCCAACTGTTTATCTTCTATCAATCTCTCATCTGTTTGTCTGTCTGTCTGTCTGTCTGTCTGTCTGTCTGTCTGTATCTATCTATCTATCTATCTATCTTCTATCTATCATCTATCTATCTATCTATCTATCTATCTATCTATCTATCTATCTATCTCTTCTAAATCTAGAATCTGAAAGTTCAGTCTGTTGCTGAACACTGTCACAGAACACTGCTGTCCTACCTCTCCCTGACTGAGGATGTCACCTAATATGCCAGTCTCTCTCTGCAGTCATTACAACACTCACACGTAGTCAAGGAAGTCCTAAGGGTTGATTTTGGATGCTACAGGTCTCTTCCTATTAACCAGTTGTGAAATTGAGCTAATCATTTGCAGAAACTGTTTTAAAACCTTGTAGAATAAAATAGATCAGTGTAGTTTATAAGACAAGGTTTCATATCATTCGACAAAACTTCTCTTTTTGTTTTTAAACTATATACCTGTTCCCACCCCCCACCCCCATCTCCATTCCTTAGCAGGTGTACCCACATTTGTGTATGCGTGTGCAAGTAGAGAGGAGAGATTCATGTGCTGGGTATTGATGTAAAGTTTATTTCTTACTCAGGGTTGCAGCAAAGTTATTGGGAAGCTGCGGTTTTAGAAACTGTGAAGCAACCTGAGTCTTGGATGGTGATCAAGGAAGCCAGTAATACGGAAGAGCTAAGCAGAGCTCTTCACAGCAGATCACAGCTTGACAGACATGGGGATCTATTAAACCCTACTTTCAATTGTTCATGCAAATGGAAGACAAGTTATACGAAATAACGTATAAATATCCACGTCTAATTTGATTTCTTTCCCTCTTAACTACAGATACATCTACCGCCTAGTCCCTGAGTGTCAGGACCTATACTGGATGCTGGGAGATAATAATGTAAAAAAGTCGGTCCCCTCATGGAGCCCAAGACATTTCCTAACAAAGTGCCTACAGTTCGGAGTAGCAGCAGCATACTGGCTTCTTGAGTCCTATCCTCTCTAGCTGCCACCCCTCCCCAGTGAAAAGGCTAATAAACAGAAACCAGTCAAATAGTAACTAGAAGGGGAAAAAAATTAAAACTGAGACTGAATGTCGTATAATTAGGCCCTCAGTATTTGAGGCCATAAGGCAAGAAATAAAATGTCATATATATATGCTTCACTCCTTACATCGGAGGTTCTCTCTCTGCGAGAAGAATCTATCTGAGCACGGCTGCTGCGGCTGCTGTCAGTGAGCATCCTGGGTGTTCTTTCCTCAGAAGGGAGAAAGCCCCTTCCCTCTTTGGATGCTGGTGCATCCAAAGAGGATTTTTTAAAGCCCTCTTTGGAAGGAAAAGCACACACCAAGTGATTTCTTTCCCTTTTGCCGTTAATCTCAGCTCTCACGCAGTTGCCAGCTCCTGGATTTGCTGGACTGTAGCCTTTAAAGACCCTCGAAACAGAGTCCCTTCTGAATCCCCAGGCAGAAGCGTTGTATGTTTAGTTAACTTTTAAAGAAAGGAATACAATGCACCCAGCTCTTCCAGGGAGAAAAGTAGGTTGGTGCCAGGGCCTCGGCAAGCCTCTCCCAAGTCTGTTTACACTGGAAACTGACAATATCTGATATCTTTCCTTCCTTCCTGCTGTGCGAGGTACTGAAAAGCATTCCCTGTAGTTTGATCCTTTAAACTTAAACTATTTATACTGTCTCATGTATACAACACTCTTCCCTAACAGACTCCCACTGGAAGGGCCTGATACCCCCTCCCTCTAAATGGTTTTCTACCCCGCCCCCTCTTTTTCTTAAATATCTTATAATTTAACTTAAAATCATTCTGCATTGCTTTAGGAAGTCTTCTTTTAAACATGATTACATACTTCGAGAATGGAGATGCTCTTTTTTTTTTTTTTTTTTTTTTTTAACTAAGTTTTAGTATGTAATGGTTGTTCCTCTTCTTCCTGGTTGCATATTTTTGGTGACACATCCATAGCAACGTGGCTCTATTTATAAGCAAACAGAAGGAGAAACATGGACTTTGGCTAACCTGGGCGGACAAAGCGCACCCTGAATGCGCTCATAACTGTGCCCACAATGGGGACGTGCCCCAAAGTTTATTGGGTTTTCCACAGAATCTGTTCTGTGGGAGGAAGTCCATCAGCTGCCACGACACATCATGATTTGAAGTGGATGTTTTAATTCATAGAATAGATTTTAATTTAATAAAAATAAGAATCTGAGCTCCCATTCCATTTCTAGTTGCTCCGTGCTAGACTGTAACATTTAAAGATCTCCAAGTGGAGTCCCTTTCTGAATCTCTGGCAGGAAAACATCGTATGTTTAGCAAGAACTAAAGCAAGGGAATAGCTCACCCGTTTTTTTTTTTTTTTTTTTTTTTTTTTTTTTTTTTTTTTGTGAGGGAGAAATATTCCACATGACTTGACATGGAAATTCCTTACTCAGTTAAGACATTTTATTTAAAGTCAGCTTTTAAAAAAATAAGTATAAATTAGAATAAGGTTGAGTTCTGCAGATTGATACTTGCTTGATACTGAGAGGTCAAAGGATACTATCTTTAGCCAGTGGAACAGATATTTACAGAAATAACGCAGAGGCAATATATAGTAAAGCCTACATTACCAGAGGAAGTTATATTGGGTGAGGCATGGTCAGAGGCATGGAGAACTGCCTGTTTCTAGATGGTATGGTGCTGGGGAGTGTACAAGAAGACAGAATACCCCTGAGGTTAAAGGCACAGTTTCAATGACTGGGCAGGGAGAAGGATGAGAATTCCTTACTGAGTGGTCAGGCGAGTGGATGCTGGTTCTCTGTTTCCTACTTGATAAGGAAAGAGAGATCTTGGTAGAACCCAAAGAAGTCTGGGAAAGAAGAATTCTTGAGTATGTTTCAGTTATGGGCTGTTGTCGGATGAATCATCTCAGACGTCATGACTCACCATTGGCTAATCTGGCCTCTACTGAGATGTCTTCCTCTTTGTTCAATGCTGAGATTCCCTAAAGGGCTCAGAAGGTAGTCCAGGCAGGTCTAAGCTGGTCCTGCCTACTTCCCCAATCATGAGGAAGTGGCTCAAATGAAAAAAGCTCTTTTCGCTAACAGAGACGTGTTCTCATTCGGGCACTGCTGCAGATAGAACAAGATTGTTTGTAATGATGGTTCAGGGAGCACAGCTGCAGATAACATTAATTCTGACAGATACTTCATATTGGTTGATACAGGGGATGCTCCAGGATCCAGGATTTTTGAAATTATGTATAGACGTCCGTCCGTGGGTTTGGAGAAGCCTAGCACATAGGGGTGGTTTGTAACAGTATACCGTACTCTCCTAAGAAAAAAGAAAGGGGCTGGGGTGGGCATTGTTTGGGGAATATTCTACAAGTGAGAGGAAGGGCTTAAAGAAGCTCAGTTTGGAGGTTAATTATTGTGACCTGAAGAAGGCCTTTCCTTATAGAACTAAGTCAGTATGAGGAATCTACATGAACTAGGATGCCATTCAAAACAACAACAACAACAACAACAACANACAACAACAACAAAAACCCAGAAGATAAGGCCACCATGGGATTTCAAAGCTATTGTTAGACAACGCAATTTGATAAGAAATTGATTTTCAATGAAATGTGCATGTTAAGTGATTTTTGGAATGAACATGTCATTGGTATCTTCTCATGTAATATGCTTTGAAAAAATACTATTAACAACTGTGAAGGTTCTGATATTTTACTAGAAATTCAAGCTAAAATGTTAGAAGGCTATATAGACAGTGGACTGAGGGATATAGCTCAGTTGCTAAAATGCTTGCCTAGAGTGTTTAAAATCAGCCATGAGGTCAGTTCCCAACACCACAGAAACCAGACAATTTGAAGGTGGCAGAGCATAAGTTCAAAATTATCCTTGGCCACCTAGGCGGTTCAAGGCCAGCTTGGGACACTTAAGACTCTGTCTCAGAAACAAAAAACATGAATTTTAAAGTTGAGAAATAAAAAAGAATACTGGAATAAATACTAGAAGAAGACATGGGGACTTCATTTTTCATAACAATATTAGCATCTAGACTGTGTATCAGCTGTCTTTTAGACTGTTTCTCTAAGCCTGGTATCCACTTAAATATATAGTGGGCTTTGTTTTAGGAAAAAATGTTATCAGGATTCTGGTATCTTTTTACAAGGGGAAAGTGGTGTAGCTGTTCTTTGTCTGGAGGGCAACTTTTTCTGGTTGGTTTGTTTGGTTTTATTGTAATTACACTGTATACCATGCATGACTATCTAATGCTATGGAGGGCCATCATCTTTATCTTCTAAGACTATCAGAAAACCTTTCTTTTCCTCCACCAGGAGACCATGTCTTGGTCCAACACTTTTTGTTATGCCACACATCTGCTGAAGGATAGACTCAAGCAAAGATGGTGTTTCTGTTTGCAAGATGTGCAAACATACAATTGACACCAAAAGAATTGTCTGTCAGTAATCAAATTCAAAGTTACTGTCAAAGGCATGATTACAATAAAATCTACAGACATTTCAATCAATATTCCACACCAGGTATGACATTTAACTACTTCAGTATTCTTTATTTTAAATATGTACCAAGTTTATTAAATTTTATATCAGTTTTTTTCCATGTAGACAGAGAGGAGAAAGCAAAAGAAATGTTAAGTAGCTTAAAATGTTGATTTTAATGTTCAATAACAAACCCACTCTTTGGAAAAATGAGTCAGTAGGACATTTGTAGGCCCACTGAATGGCAATGGCCAATCTTTGTAGGAACTGGATATTCTTGTGTAAGTGTTCTTTCCTTACTCTCTGAACTCTGCCTTCTTCAGGGCCTCCCCTACACCTCTAGGAGGACAGACAGAGCCATTTATTCTCAGGGACACGCTAAACATACAACTATTCCAGGGGATGGGGTCCAGATCAGGATGAGGGGTGGAATGGAGCTGGGACACAAAGTGTTTTGCAATTAAAGTGGGACACAGTATGGGTTTGGTTCAGTCCCAAGTATGAAGGACTGAAGCAGGAAAAGAGAAACTTCAGTCCTTTATTGGAGACATCAGAGCATGAATGTTAGAATCTTTACACTGACTATTCTCCATCTATAAGCAAGAGGCACACATCTTCTTGTCAGCTTAATTCTATTCAGCAGTGGAGGAGGGTTGTTAGGTCTCTGTCCTGTCTGAATACTTGAGCATATGAGGATGAGCTGCTGAGCAGGGAAGGCAGGGCTCGAATCCGAATGAGAACTGTTCGTTTTCTCCTTCAGCCTTAGGACGTGGGTAATTGCTTTTGTTGTTGTCTCCAACACGAGCGCCTGTTCTTCTTTTCTCGGACTTAGTTCATTTTGAAACATGATTCCATTTTAAGGGTGAATACTGAATCAATTACCTAGCTTCCAAGTATTCCAGGAGTATCTGGTAACCGGGCAAACTGCTGAAGTGGTGGTGGAATACAGCTTTAGCCAAAATAGTCAAGAAGAATGAAGTAAGAAATCAGCAGGAAAGCTGTATAGATGAATGTGCACTTCTTTTCCAGCATGCAGTATTATTTTAATGCCAGACTATTTTTTTTTTAATCTGAGATCACCCTGACCTCCAGCACTCTTAGCTTCTGTATCACTTTATGCACTATTATGCATAATTAATTTATGTAATTATTTTGTGTGGCTAGCTTTATAAAGAAAAGCGGTTTACTTAACTCCTAGCTCTAGGTATTGAACGTCACAGTGCCCTGCAGAAGTATAAAAGTATAACTGACCCCCAAAGAATTGTCTTGCCGTAAGCAAATTTACATTTTTAGTTTACTGGGCAAGACATGGTTAAAATTAAATCCACACAAGTTCCAATTCACAACCAAATGGGGATTCTGCTGGCCGTGTCACTGCAAAACGTATTCCCAGAGGGAGCTCTTCTGTGGCTAGAGGACATATTTCAGAGAGGAATCTAGGAAGTTGAGTGGAGCCCAACTCAGGCTTTACTCACACATTTCAACCAAGACTTCCTTAATGTCTTTAAAGAGACCTTGAGCATCTCACCGCACCTCAGGTCTTACAGCTTAATGCCACTGGAGCACTACCTGGGGACCTTCGGGAGGATATTCAACATCCAAACACTTCTTTGAATGTTTTCCTAATTGTCATTTCCTTTTCCATCCCTGTCCTGAAACCTGTTTCCTTATTCCTCCCTCCACCCCTTCATTTAATGTCTTCTGAAAACTGATGCTTACCAGTGGATGCTTTTAGCTTTCTGTTTCTTGTTTTGTTTTTTCCCAGAGAGGCAGAGATTGACCATTACAAAACCAACAAGTGAATTTGGAGAATTGAATTCATAAAACGCTGGTTCTGGAAAGGGATTCATATTTTGTGTTTAGAAGATTTTGCCTTCCAGATTTCTTTCTTTCATTTTCTTTCTCTTAAAAAAAAATGATTGTATGAATGTTTTGTTTTCTTGTGTGTCTTTCTGCCATGTGTATTCCTGATCCCTGTGTTGCTGTAGTTGATTAATCCGCTCTAATCTCCTGTCAGTGGAGGCTCGAGTTCCTTGCTATGGGTCCCAGTGGTCTGGATTCTTGAATGAAAAACACACACATATGCAGCCTTCTATTTAGTATGCCTTAATCAGCTCAATGGCTGGGGTACCCCAAACTTCCACGTTGCTAATGCCTCCCTTCCGATAATCCTGAGTTATTATTAAAAATCTATATTCCATCTTTGCTACCCCTTTTTTTGCAGGGAGGGGTGCGGGCTGAGACTGCTCTTCCCTGGCTCTTACATAATTAGTATGTCTCTCTTCCTGTCCCTCTCAAGCTGGACTCTTAGTCCTTTGTGGCATGGTGATTCTGCCTCTTCCTTGGTCCCCTTGCCTTTGAATCCTAAAGTCGCGCCTCTCTCTCCCTACCCAGTTGCCTCCGACAACTGTATTCACCAATCAGATCCAACTGGGAGCAGGGAGTCTTGCATGTGTGATTCTCATGCAATTTGGGAACCCAAATAATATAAATACAAGCATTAAACCAAGTCCACAACATCTCCGTGGAGGTTAGAAGAGGGCACCAGATAGTTTAGAACAGGAGTTAGTCGCCAGCTATGAGTCACTGTGTAGGTGCTGAGAATCGAACCCAGGCCCTCTGCAAGCGCAGGCAGTGTAGTTACGTCATCTTGGTAGCACACTCGTGAATGAAATGCTTATCTGTAAGATTCCTTATCCCCTCTGCCAGCATGTAACAGAATGAAAAGATGGCCCTCAGTGAACCAGATAGCAGTAACTTGATCTTAGAACTTCCCAGCTTCCGGAACTATGAGTGAGAAATAAATATTTGCTTTTTGAGACCCACTCATCTCACAGTATGTTTGTCGTAGCAGTCTAAATGGATTCAGACAAAGCAACGCCGGCAACGCATTAGGTTTCCTAATCTGCATTACTGCCCTTTTAAAGGAAGCATAGAGATCGCTCGCAAAGACATCTTAGCGTTCAGTCATGTTGGCGGGCATCAGAGTTGTGCTTTCTACTGAGCTGGCTGGGCAGGGATAAGCAGCAGTATCCGCAGAGGGAGCTAAAATAGTGGGACTGCAAGGCAGAGGAGGGACATCAGGAAAGAAAAAAAAAAGCCAATTCGAGATTCTGCCGCTGCAGATCGAGCTTTAGGGCAATCACAGTCATAAGAGACCACCCCAGGAGCGTGAAGCTCAAATGTGGTTTTTGAACCAGGAGGACCTCCCAAGTGTCGGGGGTTTGATGTATCTGTTTTATGTGCTTATCGCTGCTACCCTTTTCTGTGGTTGAGAGGACTTTGGGTCACACATTTATCTTTCCTTGAATACATGTACTCTGTGGATGCCTGGGCCGTGAGGCAACGTGATAACGTGGTCGTTAGCCACGGCTGGGAGAGCAAGGCTAAGGCAGATAGCCTTAGAATGTCTGCCTGAAAGTGGGCAGGTGGTGATCAAGTCAGCAGATATCACTTGCTGGATGCCATCAGCCAGGATTAGTGCTGGGACTTGGCCGTACAGTGTCTCCTGGGGGTAAATTCCGCCCTGGACCTTCGACAGACTGATGCAGATCCACTCGGGACTGGGGAATTCATGAATTCTGAGGGCAAAGCTAGGGCTTCAGGACGTCGTAAGTGAAAAAAAGAAAAGAAAAGGTCTATTTCATCTTTAGTTAGGAGGTCATGTTTCATACAGAAGGACACCGTCTTGCAGAAGGGCATGAGGGAGCCATTGGAGACATCAAAGAGTACACCAGCATGACCCGAGGAGACAGGGCAGGGTCGCTGATAAAGGGAGAAGCAGAGAACTAGACGATAATGTACCCAATGGGAGGACATTTGCTGTTGATAGAGCCCTGTTGGAGATGGTGTTCCAAACCCCAGACGCCAAAGCGACTTTGAACTCCAAGGCTCCATTTGAAAGGAGTATCTCTAAGACTCCTCGCTTCACTCCACCTTCTAGAAGTCTCTGAATCCCTTTCTCCTGACGTACAAGGAAGGGCTTTCCCTGAGACTCTCCACCCAGAAGGGACGCAAATTCTCATCAACGACCATTAACCAGGAAAGATTAACTACTAAGAAGAGGCGCGTAGATGCTGGAGCCTCTGATAGCTCCTGGGTACACACTTGCCGTTTGTTCTTCTGAAGGCTGCTCTGAGAGGTTGCCCTGACCACGACGACGGTCCACACATCCTCGTTCATAGTCTTCTCCTCCTATAGCCTGTCATCACCATCCTCCAGAGACTTTCCAGGCCACCCGGACCCAAGCCTCTATATATTTTTTTTTTTCTCCGTAGCGTAGGAAGTTATTTAAGCTTCAGTCGTGTGCCGTATGGCCCTTCTGGGATATTCATCCCTTGTGTGTAATTCTTCCCTTGTGCATGGTGATACGTCCATATGTCTCTGTCTGTTAGTCTGCTCAGAGTCAGTCTGTTGGACCTGCACTAGAACCACCCACCCTCCAAGGAGAACATCTTGTGTGCACAATGCACAGCGAGGGTTTGACTCTGAAGACCAGGAGAGCGATCTGTTCGCACTACTGCTCTTTTTAGATTTTTTTTTTCTTCTCTCCAGTTACTTCCAACTAAGCCCATTCTACTTCAGCCATGATCCCAAAGAAGGAACCAATCAAAATAAGGAAGAAGTCACGGGATGAGTCTGAACAGGAACATAAATTCCTGAAATAAGGAAAAAGCGCTGGGAAAGAGAATCCTGACCGGAGAGATACATAGACAACCAGCCAGACGAATGAGCCTAAGGAATGAATGGAGTAACTAAGGATAAAAACAGAAGGATGGTGATGTTAGTTAGCTTAGATGAATACCAAATTGGTGGTGGCAATAAGACCAATAGTAAGAAGATAGTTTTGAAGGTGAAGATGCAAAGAACTTGGAGTCTGAGACACTGAGGAATATGCAAGTTGTAGTTGTTAGGCTTTAGGCTCTGTCTCAGTATTTTATGGACACCATGACCAAAGCAACTCTTATAAAGAACAACATTTAATTGGGACTGGCTTACAGGTTCAGAGGTTCAGTCCATTGTCCTCAAGGCAGGAGCATGGCAGCATCCAGGCATGCATAGTGCAGGAGGAGCTGAGAGTTCTACATCTTCATCTGAAGGCTGCTAGTGGAAGGTTGGCTTCCAGACAGCGAGGGTGAGGGTCTTGTAACCCACACCCACAGTGACACACCTACTCCAACAGGGCCACACCTTCTAATAGTGCCACTCCCTGGGCTGAGCATATACAAATTATCACAGGCTCCATGGGAAGTTCAAGGTTTTCCTAGAAGGATGGTAGTTAAAACAGCGGGGAAGGGAAGAATCCATCCTGGGAGTAAGTGTCACCAAGGAAGTAGCACAAAGAGTCAGAATAGAACTAGGAAGTGCAACAATAAGTAAGATATAAGTAGAAAAATAAACAGGAAAAGAGGAAATGAGTGATTAAGAGGTAGAGGAAAAACCAGCAGAACACTGGTCAGAGCATGTAAAATAATATCCATGCATACTCTTTATCTATCTATCTATCTATCTATCTATCTATCTATCTATCTATCTATCTATCTATCTACTAGAAAAGGGTCAAATAATGCTTTGGATTTAGATGTTTCAGGAGCAACAGTAGAAGCCAGTCATGCTGAGACCTAAGGACCAAATTGACAGGCTAGGCAAAGACTGCATTTGAGAGGCAGTGGACAAAGGCCACCTGTGGGATGAGACCAGGCCCTCCGGTGTGGCATTTACAAAAGGCTGGTAAGGGCGTTTGAAGCAGTACACAAATTTTCAAGTCTGGAGATTTCTTTAAAACAAGACATAATCAAAACCAAACCTGTACACCTTCTTTATTGTGAATTTTAATGACCTAAGTACATTTAAGAACTGCATTTTTTCAGCCTTATGAAACCTCCCACTTGGCTAATGAGAGACTACAATTACTGTGTAACCAAAGTAATTGAATGGCTAAGTAAGGTCATTTATAGAATTGCAGAGAGTCATGAATGCAAATAAGTAATTGCATGTCATGTTTATCTGCCTTCCCAGCTGAAGTCACTGGTGCCAACACCTGCAGACCAAACTAGTAGATAGGCCACACCTAGTGATGCACTGATGGAGTCTGTGATGCTGGGTTTAGGGTTCAGTGGTGTATGTTATGAGTGAGCCTTGGGTCTGACATGCCCCCTGACGATAACCCTCAATTTTTTTGGTGACCCTTCTCTTCCTTGGAGTTTGTCCTTGTCCTTAGTATATTTTGTGATCGCCCTCTTCCTTCCTTCCTTCCTTCCTTCCTTCCTTCCTTCCTTCCTTCCTTCCTTCCTTCCTCCCTCCCTCCTTCCCTCCTTCTGCGGACATTAAGATTCTTGCTGTCCGTGTAGATGTGGCCCTCTCACGTGATCTGATAAAAGTTCCACTGACCCTCAGGCTGCCTAAGCCAGACCTGAATGAACCCCAAGCTGCCTCTCACCCTGGTGCCTGAATTTCAGACCTCAGCAGGGCCAGATTCCCACAGTCTCCCCGCAGCAGCTGCCTCTGTCTCTCCACTTGGCTGTGTTCCAAGAGCACAGCCTGCCTACCCTCATTCATCAAAGTTCATGATGCATAATCACCAATAAAGGGCCACTTTCATAGAAAAACACATTCAGTTCGATTCTGGGCTTTTTTTTTTTTTTGTTCTGAGACAAAATTGAAGTTAAATGGAAGGAGTGATGTTTCCCCGTTCAACCTCAAGCCACTGAAGAAGCTTTCTTTTGGGGGAAAAAAATGTATTTTGCTATTGATGGGAGCCAGCAAGGGAAGGGATACGAGCAGTTTTCAGCAGAGATAAGGGGAGAACAGCGTGCATGTTATGGCTGTGAAGGGCTTGCTTAGGGATTAACAGTCCTGACTAGTGCTTCAGCTCCTCACTATGGGGAATGAAACCTCAGGTATTACTGGTGCTTATTTACAGTTTGTCAACAAATAACTGCCGGTTGTTTTCTAAACACGTCTGGATGTTTTTCCAAAACGAAGTTGCTATTCTTTCTATCATAACAAACCCCAATATTTACTGCATGAAGGAAATTATATATATATATTTTTTGTTTTAACAAGTTACTCTTATATCAGAGCGTAGGCGTATTGCTTAAAGACAGTAAGGGTATCAAGACCTAAAATGTGGTTCTGCTGATATACTGATTTTATACCAAAGATCATTTTACCTGCTAGTCTACCCTTCACCCTTAAAAGTATCTAAATTGGTCTGTCACTTATGTTGGCCTTGGAAACAGTTTTCATTTTAATATTTAAGTAATATACATTGAATATTGAGTACCATCACTTCCAGTTTAGAAATGTTCTTAACATGTTCAATAAATAAATGGGTATTTATAAATGTCTCTTTTCATGAAGTCAGCTTTTGCCCAAGTGCTGTGCTGGAGGATCCTGAGAATCTTCTTTCACTTTGATGACATAGGTGATTTCTGGCCAGAGAAGATCAATAGAATAGAGCTGAACATTTTGTCGATATATTGAGACTCTTTTATTCACAGTCTACAAACAGACAGAGTCACTCTTCAGCAGCCAGGCGTTTAACCACTAAATATAGCTCACAGAATGTGAAGTCACCAAAAAGATACCGCAAGCATGGGAAAACTGAGAACCCCGTGATTTGCTTTCTGCGATAAGACTATTTCAAAGTACCTCGGGGACTGGAATGAGACATCAGACTCCCAGGCGGTCTCCAGAGGCCCTTATTTTGGGAACACTTACAGAAGATAAAAACATGTTTGTACACTTAAAGACTCAGAAAAGGGAATGCATGTTCTGCTGGCTGCATCTGCGGTGGCAAAGGAAGCAGGCGGGCGGGCGTGTGTGTAAATCAGACCGGGCACTTCATTAGCCTTCGAAATGCCTGGCTGAGAGAACCCAGTGAGATCAAGGTGAGGAGAGGCCTGGGGGAGAAGAAAATGAGCAGCTGCAGGAATTAGTGTTAATCAAGTTGAGGACCGGAGCATTTGGAAGAGCTCGGCATCCACGCGCGCCTTTTCCTGTCTCCTACTTAATCCCTGGAATTTCTCACGTCTTGTGTATTTTAGAATGGGAAGTGCCCAGCTTAGAAATTATTTTAAGATGCTTTGTGTACAGAGGACGTCTGACTACATTTCTGTAGTCTTTCTCCTCTATACTAACATCGTCCTTTTCTGTGTAACTGATAAGAACCCACTGTGTCTATTGATGGGAATGGTGATTAAATTCTAGATGGGGCTTGCCTTCACCTCTTTGCTTGTCTATCTCAGACTCAAGTTAGCAGTGGGTGGAGCCAGTGAGAGATGATGGGATGGGGCTGGTGGCAGCTCCAGCAGCCTCAGCTGTCTGCAGAAGAGAAGGATCTGTAGGTTGATACTCTCTTCCCTTTCGCAGCCATACCAGGCAGACTGGGTAGGTGGTAGAGAGCAAGGCTCATGCTGGGTCTTAGCACGTGGTTCTAAAGGAGATTTAAATACAGTGTTGATGCACTGGCTGGCCTAATAGACATCCAGTGCGTTCTAGGAGTGGAAGGCTTAAAGCCCACCTTGCTAAGTCAAGACAATCAGAAACTCCATTTGAAGTATTTGGGGGAGAGCCCAGGAATGCTAGGATGAACTAACTGGCAGTGTCTATTTTGCAGGCCCCTCTAGGTATAGCCTGCAGAAAATGAGAGTATAACCTAAATTATTACAGCTCTAGGGGAGAGTCCCTGCAGGAAGGGAAGCATCCCCATTGGCTCTTGGCTTACAAGGGTTAGTGATACTTGGTGGCTCCTTAGGACATATATAACTGTAATATAGTCTCACTTCACCTGTTACAACAACCCTATGGTGCTACACTTGTAACTTCTTAGGAAGATCCACTGGTCACACTTAGTAACTATGTCTTTGAATAGCTGTTGAACATCTCCTTGCCTCCGTGGTTAAACCTGTAATGAGGGTGCAGAAATGTAATCGAGTTCCTCCTGAAACTCTTTTTGTTTGTTTTCTTGGAATTACGGTGCATGTTTAGACCTGACATGTAGCGTGGTGAGTTATCAGCAGTTAAAAACGCTGACGTTTCCTAGTCTATATGTCTTTAAGTCATCTCGGAGGCAGCTTGAGTTGTCCTGTTTCCTCCTTTGGCTTTTATATCGTCTCTCCGGCTGCTTTATAAGACTCTCTGTGTGCATCTCTAAACCTGCGATTTGTTTACATCGAAGGACCACAGGAACGTGGATTAAAATGTAGCTTCCCTGGAGCTGCCTTCAGTAATTCTAACTCTGGGTTTATGGTATGGCCCAGAAGTACTCGGTTAAAACAATTTTCAGTTACTTTTTATCCAGGGACTCGGACTGATCAGGGAGAAAGTCCAGGGTTGTGAAGTGTGCTGTATCCACCTGAGCCTTTGTTTGATCATCGAGCTTTTACTTGGCTGTTGCTTATCAAATCACCAAATGTGTGCGAGGCATGAATCTAGGATCTGTACGTTCAGTTGAGGTCAGACATGGGCTGTTTCCTCAAAGGACCTCTGTGCTGATGAAGATGCGGAGCCGTTAAGCTCATTTATATACCTTCAGAGCCAGGCAGAGGTGACTTTAAAGGCACAAATTGCCAAGCCCTTGCCAGTCATGCTGTTTCTGTGGTATTTTATTTTATCTTATTTGTTTCACAATCAATGTTACTATGAACATTTTATACCTGTACACGTGGGAAGCTTTCTCATGAAACAATATCTAGTAGGAGAGTTTTGAGTCCCCCAGTGTATATGATTATCGAGCTTATTAGACACTAAATTGTTTCTTAAGCAATTTGGATTAATCTCGATACTTACCAACAGAATATACAACCTGCTACTATGACACACTCCTGCAGTATTTTGCTCCTTCTGCTTGGCAGTGGAGGAATGAATCCCTTGTGATATAAAGGGGATAGCTAAGTAAACGGAATGCTAGGGAATTTGAAGAGACCTTCCGAGAGTGACGGGGTCACCTATTCCTTTTACATTTCCAAAGGCCTTGCAGAACTTAGAAGTTTCTCAATACAGTCACTCTGACCAAGAATGACTATATTAAGTCATCTGCTCTGAAACAGACACGATTTCAATCTCTCACCTAGGACTTTTGTGTGAGTGTCTAATGTTGGCTTAATGTCTGAAGAGCATGATGTAGTCCTCATAAATAATAAGGTCGGAAGTCATGGAAGATACTCAGAAGCCGAGTTAGTGTAGAGAAGTTCTATATGCCGAGAGAGAGAGAGAGAGAGAGAGAGAGAGAGAGAGAGACTGTCTTTAAATATAGTAAAATTTGAGCTGCGTCATTATTTAGGAGAGTCAGGATGCAGAGCAGATGTGCCTGTCTACCATAGCAGGTGCAGGTCCTCAGTCGGTCTCCATAGTGCGAGCAAATTTAGGTCACTGGGAAGGCAGCTCTTGCTGTTCCTGTCAGGTTTTAAGCATCTGAAAAATGATACCGTGTTTGTTCCCTGGGAAAGCAAAGCCTTCAAGGGACCATCCAAGGATGCAGAAAACTCACTAAGTTCAAGAAGCCTTAGGATAGGAAGATGTCAGAAGGGGCGTGTGTGTCCTTTCCAGCTCCAACTTTCAAAGGGAGTTGGCATCTCAGTGCTGGCTACTAGACCAGGACATTTTGTGGTGATTCTGTGTTGTTTCCTCCAGAGAGCCACCAACATACTGGGCAGACTTCATGGCCATGCTAATCAGAGGTGGAGAGTCAGCATTCTGAGTTCATTACAGAAGGTATCTGCAAGGGAGTGATGAAAGTGACATCATGACTCTGTCAGTGCTTGCTCATGCAGGAATGAGGACTGGCGGTGGATTCTGGGAACGCATGGAAGAGCTGGGTACAGCAGTAGTGTGCTCTTGTATTTCCAAGTACACACTTGTACTTGTTTTTGGGGAGGAGACACAGCGAATCTGGGCCTTCCTGGCTATCTATTCTAGGCAGATAAATGAGTTCCTGGTCAGTGAGAAGCCCTGATACACACACACACACACACACACACACACACACACATACACACCACGAAGATGGAAACCACCTAACTTCCTTTTAGGAAAAAAAACTTCCATTCAATTAAAAAAAAATTCCTATTGCTTTTCTGTCATGCTTCCAGCAGTGAAGTGGACATGCAGGGGAGACAAGGAAGGAGACATGATATCTACTTCTAGAAATTTCCAGCTAGTCAGACCTTTGCCTTGAAAATGGAATAAAGGCAAGTAGAAAAATCACGTGCCTTGTCAAATCGAACTCCTTCCTTGCTCCAGTTCACTTGCAAAAAAAAAAAAAAAAAGAAAGAAAGAAAGAAAAAGAAAAGATAGCTTGCAAGTTTAACATCAGTGAATTCCAGTCAAGAACTGTAGGCACTTCTGATGGAGTTCGCCAGTGAAAACTGGGAAGGTGTAGCACGGAGAGCCATTTTACCTGTGTAGAAAAGCAAGGCCTCTCACATCAAAGAGATGGCTATCTTCGGGAAAGCCTTGCTTGCTTCTGTATATTTGGCAATACGGTGGATTTGAACTGGACTAGTGTCAGCCCCGGGGGTGAAAAATGGAACCGGCTGAGTCTATCTGGAAGCAAATACTCCACAGATGGAGAGGGAAGTGGGAGGTTAGCTCAGACCACTTGATTTTAATTAAGCAGCTTTCATTTTTTTTTTTTTTTTTGAACTTGGAAAAGAAAAAGCAAGCAGAACTGATAAAGTCCATGTGACACTGGATCTGGTTCCTCACCACCTAGATAAACAAGAGCAGGTCTCTGAGGGGCAAGGCAAAGGACCTTCCTTGCGATTCTCTTGCCTGAGGAGGTATGCGTTCTTACTGCTGGAGATGGGTAGGGCTTATTTGAGAGGAGTAGACTCAGAGAAGGAGCCTCTATTCATTTTTGGCATATATCTGTAGAAAGGGCAGACGTAGCAGTGATATCTTCTATTTAAAGATGTTTGACAGGACACCCGAGAGAGAGAGAAAGGGAGCATGGCTTTGTAGTTAGAAGAACAGATGGACTGTCAGGGGCAGCTCCTGTCTTGCTTCCACAAGCAGCTCCAACACTCTCCATTAACATTTAGGATGAAGCCACCCAGAAAGACCAGGAAGCCAGAAGCAGGAGCCCCGCCAGCATCCAGGGGTACACAGGGCCAGGAGCAAACTACTTCATTGCTCAGAACTAAGACTGACTCCAGGGTCTCTTTTTTGAACCCCCAGAGAGACGTACTCAACTATTCCTTCTGCCCTCTCCATTCCCACCTCCAAACTTAATACCACCGGCTACCTTCTGTCCTCAAGTCCAGCCCTTTCTTGCTAAGAACTGATTATTCAGAAAATCTAGTAGCAGTCATTGTTGGGATTTTAATATTGGACATATGCTGGATAGGTCATTTCTCCACAGGGAATGATTTTTATCTCTCAGGGGACACCTGGCAGTATCTGTGACTATTTTAGGTTGTCACAACAGTGCAGGAGCACCGCAAACACATGCATGTATATAATAGACAACATTTCTGAGGAATATTGGTCTCAGATTGGCAGCAGCATTGAGTCTGAGCAACTATGATTTTAAGTGAAGATCTGATTTTTGGCTGAGGGAAGTTGGAAGGGTTGAGTGGAGTAGCAGCACACTGTGTTGGCGGATATGATTCTGTGAGCTTTGCTTTAAGCCATTTTTCGTTGGCTTTTAAGTAGAGTTTGTAGATTCTTTTTTTTTTTTTTTTTTTGCTCTCAGATCCTTATAGCCCTAATTGTTAGTCCTCTTATGAAGTGTGGCAGCTCACACATCAGAATCTCATCTTTGAGGCAGACATGAGGGATTTCCTGCTAGTCTTGTAATCCCCATCTCCTGGCTTTGGCAGGTGGGAGGAATCTCATTGTCTAATGATCACTTTTGCCTCAGAGCAAGTGGCAGACGGAGCGAGAAACAGTGACATACTTCGCGCTCTCAGTGTTGGAATATTCTCCTTTATTTTGTGAAATTTTCACTACTTAACTCCCACGTTACATTATTAATAGTGTGAACCTGTTTGTTAGGTAAAGTAAACTTAAAGAATAATAGATTTTTATTTGAAGCTCGAGAATGTTCTACACTTGTTTGACATACATCTTTCTTCATCATGGCCCAGGGTAAGCATCGTTTCTGGGGCAGATGGCTCTCAGGCTTGTTTTGCTGTTCTGCACTCCATAACCTGAGGTATGGCAGAGAATTTAGTGCAGATGCCCAAATATTAGCTGACCTCGAATCTATGGTACATCCAATGCTAAGATCCTGGATGTGTGTGTTTTTGTGTGTTTGTGTCTGTGTGTGCTGTACTGAACATACAGATATTTGCATCTAAGCTAAACATATTTAATACATTTAGTTACGTGTATATATTTAAAAATCTCATATTTCAATGATACGCCCATTGAGCAGAATTTATTTTTCCCTTTCAGCAGTTGCAAAGTAGTTTTAGCGTATCACATGCGCCTTTAGATTGTGATCTTCATCATCACTAGAACTATAATTTTTTTTCCCCAAATGGGGTCTCTGGTTGACTTCAGATCCATAACCCCCATCCACTTGCATCAGTGTCCGGAAGGCTGGACCCTACAGCATGCAGCACCATGCCCAGCTTGAGCTGTTTAGTGGCTATCTCCTGTCCTGTTTTGCAGGTTTTCAGAGTCTGTAACTTTTGGATTATATAACATGTGGCCATAGGAAGTGTTACTCGACCCTATGGGCCCACTCACAGAACTGCAAGACTTCTCTTTTGCTACTCATCTTTCATCTGTTTTACATATACATTCATAATCATTGCTTGTAAGTTTGAGGTCACTTACTTCTAGCAATGAGGGGTATATATGTTCAAAATCTCTTAAAGGAAATTCTGAATGGTAACATCTCTAAGCAATAATAAGCTACCTGTCATTGGGGTCACCACAGTAGAATTTGTTTTTCATAAATCATATTTTTGTTGTTCATAATAAAATAATCAAGACAGCATCATTGATTCTATAAGATCATAAGGATGAGGGATTCTCTTCTTTTTATTTTAGAGGAAAACTTCTCCACTTAATATCTGAGCATATACCGTGACTGTATACTTGTCTTTTTTGTCTTATTTGGAATTATGAGTCTTCTAACACGGTGGTTCTCAACCTGTGGGTCGTAAACCTTTTGGTGGTTGAACCTAAGAGCATCTTAGGTATCAGAAATTTCACATTATAGTTTGTAACAGTAGCACAATTAATATTATGGAGTATCAAGAAAAATACTTTTGGAGTTGGGGGTCATGACAACAGCAAGGTATTAAAGGGCAGCAGCGTTAGGAAGATTGAGAACCACGGTCTAACCTATTTACTACTTGATGGCAGTTCAGATACACAAAAGTAATCTGAAAGGATTTGGAAACTAGTTTAAGAAAATAACTTTTTTTTTTTTAAAGGTCAAGCTCAGTTAAATTTTAATTGAAATTTTCTTTAAAATGTTACTCATTGATATAGTCTGGTTCCTTTTCCAGTCCCTAAAGTATAAGGGAAAAGGTACTTATTCCTTAAATCCAAGCTGACTAATACCCACAGGAGAGACACCACAGAGGCCAGGTGTTCTGCTGTATGACCTCATCCCCAGCCTACCACGTGTTTACCCCTGGAGAGGGAGCAATATGTTTCTGAAATAATTTGTTGGTTAAGAAAAACATTAAGGGGAAAAATGAATATAATATTAGGCCAGAGCGCATGGATTCCAGGTGTGCATTCAAGATAGCTGTT
The DNA here is from genome assembly GCF_900095145.1 of Mus pahari. NCBI lineage: Eukaryota > Metazoa > Chordata > Mammalia > Rodentia > Muridae > Mus > Mus pahari. Next base: position 60,923,326 of record NC_034608.1, on the reverse strand, counting down.
TGACAAATGTACGTATTTCCTGAGTAATTACGCTTAGCTTTGGGTTGTATCCTAAAGTCATTCAAACAAGAGAATGCACAGAAGGCAGTACAAAGCGACGCCATCTGGATTTCCACCTCTACCCCATTTACTACCTAAGTGACCTTGAAGAAGTCACAGTTGCTTTTAACTTTCCTTCGAGAGTGCTCCTCCCAGGGACAGCCAAAGACACAGGAGATGACCTCCTTAGAGGTTTCAGGCACTTCCATGGCAGTTGAAACGCTTAAGCAAAAGTCTAATAAAACATTGCAAATGATTTAGTGATTATTAGTTAGGGCTTTGATTACCAGAAATTGTTCCCCACTACCATTTTGATATTAAGTATGGACTTTTTAGGGTGGACTGAAATAGAACACAATGAAAAAGAATTGAAGTTAAAATTCAATTAGAAAGAACTGAAAGCAAAAGACATTTGCTTCTCAAATTCTGGAATAATGGAAGTTACAAATAGAAGACCATCTTAAGTTTTTTTGAATTAGGCTTTTCCCACGGTTCTATTTTCACTAGATATGGATATATGCGATTTTTCTCCCTAAGTTGTGGAGTGCTTTAGCTCCTGAAAACTTTTCTCATTAAATCGTCTTATTCTTTATTTACTTGGGCCTATGGCCACGTCTGGATGAGGACAGAGTAAATATTGACTCATGCAGTGAGCTTTCTGGACAATAGCAGGAGCAGCTAGCATTTTGAAGCTAGTAGTTTGAAGCCTTTCCCTAAACTCAGGACCACAGTACCTGAGTACCCAGGGAGTGAAGGGTAACTGAACCACAGCAGCTCCTGTGATTACACAAGGAGGTGGGGTCATTCATAGAGAGGCAAGCAGCAACTCACTTGGAGTGAACCGTGTGACACTCATCAAGTACATGGTTGGAAAGAGCGTTCTAATTGTCCCTTCCTCTGCATTCTGCACTAACTTCTACAAGTTACTGTGTTCCCAGTGACCTGGGTAGGGGCACACGACATCTCCAGGCCAGCCAGAATGAGGCAAACACTGGGAATGAGAGAGAAGAGATCTGAACAGGGTGGGTGGCACCCTCTTCTTGGCTGCCAGACATGATAATGTCCAAAGAGAAAAAGCAGGATCAGGGGAGAAAAAGCTAGGCTGAGTGACTACCTGAAACCCAAAGGAGACTTACAGTAGAAAAAAGAGAATTCCGGATCCGCAGTGGTAGAGGCTCCTCTGACTAAGCCATTTCCTGTCTCCTACATGTCCTAGTTCAGTGGTTCTCAACCTTCCTGACACTGTGACCCTTCAACATGAAGTAGAGTTTTTTCTTTCTTTCTTTTTTTTGGCCGTTGTTGTTGTTGTTGTTGTTGTTGTTGTTGAAATAATGGTTGATTCTGAAAGAGAGTTGGATGACGAATCAGATCGAAAGAGCCCCTGAAGAGCCCCAGACTAAACTGATAAGGAAAACCCCAAATCTTGACACGTTATATTTAATTTAAAAGGCTTCCAAGACAAAACTCTAAAGACATCCCGTCAAAAACATCATTTCATTATAAATTAAAAATAATTGCCACCAGGTTTCTCAATGGGAATGCTAGAGTGTTAAAGCAATATTTTAATATTATTAAAATGTTTTAAAACCATTTTTAAAGGAAGGGATATCACCCCAGATACAGAACGTTATTCAAAGATACACTCGAGGTAGAATAAAACAAAGGTGATCCAAATTAGAGTTCAAAAGCTTTACAGGAAATGTATCATGGAGGCTTCTACAGAGGTAACAAATAATTCATATCAGAATTTAATGTATACAGATAAATAATAGCAGGGTGAAAGAATGTGAAATGAAGCTGGTGTATTATAATAGTGCTTTGCAACAGAAATCCTTTCCTTAGTGGAAAAAAGACATTTGTGCCTTCCAATATGATAGAAGTGTACAGGTATTCAGAATAAAATAAGGATCAGGGTTTTGCATTTTTGAACTTAAATGTCTTTAAATTTGAATAGCTTTATGTAGTTGTAACTGTGTAACATTCCAGATATAATTTTATAGGACATATCAATGATGTAAGAGGCAGGGAAGGGGCAGAGGTCAAGAGTTTTGACACCATGCTGAAATCTTTGTATTAATCAAAGGAAATAAATCTGGTGATCTATAGCAAAGGGAAAGACTTAAATCATTGGCAGGAATAAACTGAGAGGAATTTACATCGAATTTCAGTTTTCAAGGAATAACAGTAATGACTAAATGATCCGAATAACAGAAAACAAGAAGAGATTTAAAAGAAAATAAGCAAGAAGAATGGTTTGGAGGAAATATGAAAGACAACCTCAGGGATAAATTATGACAGTAATTAAAGTAAGTGTAAATTGACTAACATGCACACCAAATCACAGAGACTCAGGGAAATAGATACGTTGTCTACTAGAAATTTACAACAAAAGGAAGTACAGATAAAACAGCTAGTTATTCATAAAATACATAAAGCACCATCAGTTTTCCATTGTCTATTTTAATAGCAGAAAACACAAGGTAAACTGTTAAAACTATGATAGCAAAAGACACAAATATTACATGTGCAAAGAGAGATAAAAGGAAATTAACCAGTAGTACATCCCAGTCTCTGATGGAGAATGTGAATTCTATAGAGAAAATATATGAATTGAATGCAGTTGGGGTTACTGACATACTCCCATGAAGGCAGACCGATCAGGTGACCTGAGCCACTTGGCAGAAATAAAGCAAAAGCTATAAATAAGGGCTGTGAAATGCTACATTCGGAACAAAACAGCCATTTCAATCAGAAGAATAATAAGAATGTATTATTCTGCTCTTTTGTCTTTTTTATTTATTCTTAGCAGTGTTAAGTTACATGCATATATGTTTGTCAGTGTGTGGGTATGTGCACATGAGTTCAGGTGTTCTTGAAGCCAGAGATGTTGGATATTCTTGAACAGCCTGTAGACTTGCCTGCACTAAGTCTGCACAAGGCTAGGGCTTGTCATCAAAATGGTCCAGGAAATCACTCACTGGACTGTATCCCACACTGCTGAAAGATGGCTACTCATGGATACTAGGGGGAGGCAAACATTTTCTTCACTTGTGTGTTCACTGATGAGGCTCCCAGGCTGTAAAGGATAGTTTGAAACCTATGCTCACACAGACACCCTGGTTAAATGCAGTGCGTAAAAAGACAAAACAGAAAGACATTGTGATGGTTTGTATGCGTTTGGCCCAGGGAGTGACACTATTTGTAGTAGGTGTGTCACTGTAGGTATGAGCTTTAAGACACTCACCCTAGCTGCCTGGAAGTCAGTATTCTGCTAGCAACCTCCAGATGAGGATGTAGAACTCTCAACTCTAGCATCGTGCCTGCCTGAATGCTGCCATGCTCCCGCCTTGATGATAACGGTCTGAACCTCTGAACCTGTAAGCTGGCCCCAATTAGATGTTGTCCTTATAAGAGTTGCCTTGGTCATGGGGTCTGTTCACAGCAGTAAAGTTCTAATTAAGACAGATGTCAGTGTGAGAAGGGGGTTTCTAAAGAGCATTGAATTGGTAGGCAGGGAAGAAAATAGGCCATGGGCATAAAAGGAAGCAGAAAGCATTATAAACATGTGTGACATTTTCAAAGAAAACTAATAAAAGTTATGTAAAATATTAACTTTATGTACTTAAAGACCAAAAAAAAAAAAAAAAAAAAAAAGAATTTAAATGACTACAACTCAGGTCAACAAATGCCCATAGAGTTTACTCTCTAAACATTCAATGCAGGTACATTTTGTTTTGTTCTTTTGTCTTTTTATTTATTTTTATTACTTTTAAATTACATGTATATGTGTTTGCCAGTGTGCCTATGTGCACGTGAGTTCAGGTGTTTGTGAAGCCAGAGATATTGGATAGTCTAGGGGCTGGAGTTATCAGTAGTTGTGAGCCCCCTACATGGGTGCTAGGAACTGAACTTGAATTCTCTGCAGGAACAATATGTACTCTTAACCATTAAGCCATTTCTCCAACCTCTATCGTAAATGTTTATTCGCCCTAATACATATAGTAAACATTTATTAGTTCCCGAATACTATAAAACGAGGGTCTGTGGAGACAGCTCAGCAGTTAAGGGCACTGTCTGCCCTCCCAAAGCACCCCTGTTTGATTCCCAGCTCCCACATGGCAGTTTGCAACTGGCATAACTCTGGTCCTAGATGATCTTATATCCTTTTCTGGTTTCTGTGGGTACCAGCCATGTACTGGTGTACATGCAGACATGCAGACAAAATATCGTCTCACATGTAATAAAAATCAAAATTAAAAAATTCTATAGAATCCAAATCATAAACATTAAAATTCATTAACAAAAAGATAATTTAGCAGTACCAAAAGATAGTCTTGCATAATAGAGATCAAAATATGTTAATAGCATATTGTGAAAAATAAACCGGCTGAAATTTGAAAATGTGAACAAAAATGATTAATTTCTGAAAAATACATTAAAATTGATGAAAGATTATATATAAAATTAAAGTGAGATAAATATCAGGGAAAAGTAAAATGTAACCAAAACCTCTCTTACCAAAAGAACTTTGTATTCTTGGATTGTTCATTGATGATCTGTTTGTGTGTTTGCTTTAGGTCCTAGCAATCAAAGCCAGTGGCTCTCACATGCCAGGTAAGTCCTGTCTGTACCACTGAGCTACACTCCACACTCCAGATGACTATATTTATTTCTCCTGTGCTGTGGCTTGAACCCAGGCCCTCATGTGTTCCAAACAAGTTCTCTACCTCTGGGCCACACTTCTAGTCTTGTCAGTTAATATAGCTTGAGATGTGATTTGTCCAAAGTTTCATAAACAGATCAATTCTATCTTGTGTAAGAGTAACCTTCCAAGTTTAATTAAGTGTAATAATGTCTTGAAACATTTAGTACTCAAAGGTATGTCTTCCCAAAGAATTCGATGATGTTTTAACATTCGATGATGTATTAAATAGATATCAGATATTCTATTTGAGAAATAATCAACTGATGTGAAAATCTACAGTTGTGTATCTTTTTAAATTGTGTGGGGAGTTGCCCACTTCTGAAAATATTTAACATAAAATTAAAGATCTTAGTCAATACAAAAATGATTAGACAGAGAAAATATTCATAAGAATCAGAAAGGTATCAATATCTATATTTATTTGCAGGTGATGCGACTCTGAAAGAAAAAAAAAAAAGCCTCACGGTCAACAAAGCTTTGTATTTGTGATAAAGCTAAACACAGCTGTTTAATGCCAGAGGGGTATCTGAAATCAATAGCCTTTTAAATGACAAACTTGAACATGGAGTGAAAAATAAGGCATTATTTACAGTAACATTTCTAAAGTTGCCCAGGTGATAGATACAGTGACAAAGAACCCAGTCACCTCTACAATTTTTAGACTGAAGGCAGGACCAAGACAAATCTAGTTAGTAGCTTTGCAAAGAATTATTTAAGTAAAATGTGGCTAAGTTTAGGATTAATAATAATAATAAAAAAATTCTTCTGTAGGCCAGTTGAGTCTAATTCCAAATTGTTCTTAGTATACATCAGTTATAACTAGCTAACAAATTGACTATTCAGAGTAGCATCATAGTATAACTTCTATAATAACACTGACCTGTGGTCACATTGTATAGACACTGTTGCAAGTTACCACTAGCTCTTGATAGATGCTCTTTCCTGCTATGCACACTAAATGAATTCTCTCCTACTGAGGGCAGGTTTGATCTTCTACCTGTCTTCTCTTGTTCAGAATTCATCAATAGTAGTAGGATATTTTCTCTGAGTCATGGAATGAGGGAGGCGGGAGGTCCATCTCTCTTCTCCTCTCCCCCCATTCTTTTTGTTTCTGTCCCTTCTTTTCCTTTCTTCCTCCCAAGGGAACCCACCTAGCCTGCTATGGGCTGCACTGTGGAGAGGGCCACATGCCAAGGCAACGAAGCCACCAGTCTGTGAGATTCTAAATCCTGCCAACAGCTATGGAAGCACTTTTATGAATACATCCTCCCTGGTGGAACTTTTGGATGAGATTGAACCCCCATGACACCTTTAAGCAAACACCTCCAACTTTTCCCACTTCAGAATTTCCAACACAGAGAGGTAATGTTTACCCTTTGAAGCCTCTAGCTTTTTAATGTGTTTCTTTGTGTAGCAAAGAGAGCTGAGAGAATTATCTAAAGTAAACCATTAGCCAGAGAGGAATGCTAACTGGCCACCTCAAAGTGAGAACCACGGTTGTCTTAGCTTGTTTGTGGCCCCAATACCAACAATAACAATAATCAAAACATCTGTGTTCACATTTGGGGATCACTGACTTCACCTGCTCAAAATAAAAAATGATTTTGTCATGTACCATGGTAGCAAATATATAATGGTTCACTTCAAACTGGTCCATCTCTATTCGTTGCAAAGCAAATGTTTGAATTCACAGACTTTGTCTTGGTTATGCTTTCCATTGCTGTGAAGAGACAACATGACCACTGCAATTCTTATTAGAAAGAAAACATTTAACTGGGGCTAGCTTACAGTTTCAGGGTTTAGTCCATTATCATCATAACGAGAAGCATGATAGCATTTGGGCAGACATGGTGCTGGGGGAGCTGAGAGTTCTAGATCTTGGTACACAGGCAGCAAGGAGAGAGTGTGTTATACTGAGCATAGCTTGAGCATAAGAAACCTCAAAGCCCATCCCTACAGTGACACACTTTCTCCAACAAGGCTACACCTACTCTAACAGGGCTGTACCTAATAATGCCACTCCCTATAGACCAAGCATTCAAGCACATGTGTCTCAAGGTGGGCAGCATTCCTATTCAAGATACCACATTAACACATTAACATTAAATCGAAAACAAACCTATAAAATCTAGTCAAAAACAAAACAAAATGAAACAAAACACCAAACCCCAAAACAAAACAACACCAGGGACCCAAATCTTCCTTTGGAATAGTTTTAACGAGTGAAAGATCCTGTGAATCTGGACTGACTTGGACCCGATTTCTGTGAGTTTCAAACTCACTCAGGTATGTAATCACCCAGAAAAAGCCCTCCTTTATTAGAGTTTAACTTCAGGATTTTTTTTTTTTCAGGGCCATTAACTGGAATTTCTATGACAACCCGAGAGCTGGTGTAAGAATGACAGTGTTGTACAGTATAATGAGTCCAACTATATTTTACCTCTTACTCTTGGTTCCGAAGGAACGGGTGATAAATTTAGGGCGCCGCGCAGCACAGGCCAGGAAACAGTACACTAATGGCCCAAATGTCCAATGAATCTCTCTGTTTTACTCAGGACACTGTGTGGCCAGCTATAGAAACCAACTCTGTCTGGAAATAGAAACCGACTTGGAAAGGGATTTTACTGGAAGGATGTTGGGAAATTCACAGTATTTCCAGAAAAGCTGGAGAACGTGATACAGAAAAGGAGCAGGCACCGTGGGTGGTGGGGCATGGTGACCTCGGCCAACTTTCATTTGGGGCAATCTGGCAAACATGTTCCTTTTGTCACAGAGTGATGGAGGCCAGCATGTGCCCTGGATGCTGTAGCAGACGATGCTAGTCACCACTTCTGGTCCCACCACGCAGCTAAGGGAAAACAATTACCATGAATTCGGAAACAGTGATCCTCCTCTGACACAGCTTCTTTACTCTCTGGCTCCATGACCGTTGGCGTCAGTAGCTGACACCCTGAATTGTAAATCCTATTAAATGTTAGAGTGATAGAAAAGTGGACCGTACAGCACATCATGGTTCCAAATTCATTTCCATGTCTCTGAATGTTTTATTTAAAGGAAGGGATGGTATAAAAACTGGGAAAACAGATTGGAAAGAAGTTGTGGAAACAGCCGTTTAATGGAATAGGTAAAGGGCCTAATCAAAGGCTGGCTGAGTGTCTAGCACGGGACATGATCGTAGGAAAAGGATACATCTTGCCTCTAACCTGTGAGTTTGGGAAGTTTGCTTCTCAGAACGGTGCCAATTCACAAAGAAGAAATAAGCAAGAATGTTACATTTCTCCTCTACCCTGTCTCAGGCAATTTATGCAGATGAGTTTTTGTGTATCTAATGGAGGATGAGCATCCGGGTCTGTTAAAGTGTACAATGAAGTAGTACTGGAAACTGCTCACCTACACTAGTCTTTTTGTTTGGTTCTTTATACAGCTTAGTGTCTTTGGTGAATTAGTGGTGACTCTAGCCTCCCTCCCTCTCTCAATGTTTCACCACACTTTTGGTGAACCTTGATTTATTTTTGCAGTTCCAGTCACCCGTATCACCGAATGCACATGGGGGTTTGAGGAACTATAACTGTCACAGTGGTCATCTGGTGCTCACCGGTTTTTGTAATGGAGTTACAGATGTCTTTTCTGAAAGGGATGCACAATTCGTGTAGAAGGCAACCCCCAGATAGGTATTGGAAAGGAGTTCACTAAGAACTAATTCTTGAGTTCTTTCCACAGAAGCAGGGGGACAAATGGCTGGGGGGGGGGGGGGGGCTTTTGGTGAGCTTTGAGCTTGCTTTAGTCAGGGATAGATGTTTTTTTGGAAGTAGGTGGTCAAAATGGCATTCAGGAATTTCCAGAAGTACATTCATAAAATGGAGAGCCTGAAAGATAAAAGAAAAGAAAATTCACCCATGAGCATTTTTGTGGAAGATGGTTACGTGGAAATTGGGGGCAGACAGCCTTTTGAAACAAAATTTCTATTTTAGTTATAGATATAATTATCTTTCCCCTTCCTTTTCCTCTTTCCAGTCCTCTTCATGAATCCACCCTTGCTCTTTATAACTTCTAATTTTAATTGCTGGTATGTGCATGCATGCATATGTATGTATGTATCGATATATGTATGTGTGTATTCCTAAATATATAAACACAATCTAGCACTGGTATGACCACTATTTGTGTTGGATTTAATTAAACCTAAGCTTCTTTTCCTAAGTGCCTAATCAGGTCCCATAGACATGCAGTTAACCACACTGGTACTTCTCTCTATGTTTTCTCTGCTGTTGTAAAAGCTTCAGAAGGGACGGCAAAGCCTACCTTATCCCTAACCTGGAATATGTGAACCTAACACATACTAGTTCCTCATGGCTTCTTAGACAAGTGGCAAGTAGAAACAAGTGAGTAACATATGAACATTTTTGTTCTGAAGATATCTGTGGAGAATAAATGGTGAATGTGTAGATATCAATCCAGTCTCATTCTTCGACTCTAAAGGACATGGATGGTTGCAACTCAGTTCTAGGATTCTCTGTCTAGTCCATAACTGTTCCTCACAAATGCTTGTAAAGGACTAATCTTTGTGTGTAATATTCTTTCCATAAATATTTGTTAGGATATTATGCATTTTTCACTGAACATGGCAATGAATAGTTTTACTTTAATTTGGCATAAATCTAATTAATTATGAAATCTAGAGTTTTTCCCAAGAATGTGTTCAATCTAAAATTGGTATTTTTATGTGTCACAGTATATAGTATAGAATTGAAATGCATCCATATTCTCTGGACATGGTATAAATGTAAGCTTTCTAGAACTCAAGCTTTTCAACATTCCCATATTCTTTAGAATTAAAATGGTCTATATGGTCTAGTATTTTATATTCTCTATAACTGGTATGTTTATATATATATATATATATATATATATATATATATATATATATATATTCTCTAGATTTACTACATTCTATACAACTGCTATCTACATTCTCTAGAATTGGCATATCTGTCTATCATCTATCTATCTATCTATCTATCTATCTATCTATCTATCTATTATATTTGGATTTTGCATGTTCTTTCTGAAGCTGGAGCAAACTCTCTGTCTGGTCTACTTTCTTGAGGCAAGAATATGCATGTATTTTTTAAATACACTTGTTATATAAGGATTGTAATGTTTGTGGCCTTTCTATATAAGGACTGTAATATTTGTGTACTTAGTATATTAGAACTATAATATTTGTGTTCTTACTATATAAGAGCTGTAATGTTTGTGCTCTTACTATATATGATTATAGTATTTGTATACTTACTATATATATGATTGTAATGTTTGTGTTCTTGCTATAAAAAGACTTTCATATCTTCATAGAAAGCTCAGTTGTGTGGTCATTGTCATGTTTCTAGGAATACTGTTAAGTGTCACATAAGAAAATTATCATTTCTGATTAGACCACAAGTTTTCTAATTTCTATGCTTGTGTGTCTACCCTGTATTTTATTGGAAGAATTTTTCTTAGCTATTCTTCTTTACTTTTCTGTTCTCTCCATCAAAACAAAACAAAACTAAACTAAACCCACTACCACAAGTCAGAAAACAAAAACAAAACCAACCAACCAAAACCCCACATGCCACCAATACCCAAACCTTTAATCCTCCAAACAGAAAGCCAATCAATGTTCCTGCCACACACACATACATGTTTCTTTTCTCAATATAAAGGTATTGTTGTTTGACTCTGTTTCCCTTAGCATCCACAATTTGTTCTGGTTCCTAGTGAGGTCACAGTGTAGGCCAGGAGATGATTGACAATCTTACTTTGTGAATGAAGAATGACTGATAATTGACCTTGTAAGAGGTATTATAGGCTGCTGGGAAGTCATGCAACAAGAAGCAGGTAGATTGATTTCAGCCATGTTGTTTTCCAGACTATGGATTTAGATAAGTTATCTCACTGCCAGGACCAAGTCATCTCATTGGCCATTGACCATGTGTGGCTCCTCCATTCTGTTCTTTCTGCCTCAATCCCATGAGTGCAACCGATTGCCGCATCACTAGGTCACCATCTTTATCAGCTCAGCATTGGGGTGCACACTTGGGTACAGAGCAAGTGAAGCCTAGCAGTGTTAGGAGCTCTTACCTGCAGCTTATCATCTTGTCTCTCACTAGACAGCAAGATGTGGTCTCAGGAGAGTGGTCTTTGATGGTTTTTATGGTACCTGCTTCAGGATTTAAGGCTGTACTCTTGGAATCTTCAATATACGTTTAACAGTTTGGAAAAAAATCCTAGAGCCGGTCCCTCTTGGCATCTGAAATATTGAGCATTCATTCTCAATTCCCTTTCCCACAAAGTTTTCCTTCCCTTTCTCCTTCAGTCCATCCCCTCTTCACTTCAATCCTAATCTAAATTTCCAGTGGTACAATTAATTATCTTTGAACAAAGTGTGGGACATCACAGACTCTGAAAGCATTGTGCCACTCAAAAAAAAAAAAAAAACCCTAAAACTTCCAAGACCCGAATGCCAACTAGATAGTCACATCTCAATCATGTCTTTATTTTCTTCCTAACTGAAAAGGAACATTTATGTTTATAAAGTATGTTATTTCTAAGTGACACAAAGAAATCACCATTTAGAGATTCTCTGAATAAATACTGAAAATTAGCATTATTCCTTCTCCTGGGAAGTCTGCCTGGCATCAGATGCATCAGACCTCATTCTAGCTACTGGGCTTGAGTTTTGAGCCAAGTACACCCAAGTTTTGTGGGAAAAAAAAACTTTTACAGAGCAGTGGCACTCATTTTTAATTGGCAATAGAACACATAAAGACATTCTTTCAATAAATAGTTTAGGCAGTTAGATTTTCACAGATAATGATGGAGAAGGACCTCTGAATCCTTCCTGTCACTCTCCAGGGTTCATACCCTTACCTTACCTAGAAGTCAAACTGATATATACTTCTCCAAGACCTTCCTATCCTTAATACTTAGATCCATTTTTATCTGGCTTATTCCAACTGCCTCTTGGAATCCTCTCCTTAGGCACAGCCAACCTCTACGACTTTAACCCATCCTTTGCTGATTATCTTGACTAAAATGTTTTGATTTGTACAACCTTGCTTGTAGAGTTTTCCAGCCACCTGACCAAGTGGGATTGGCATATATATGTAACAACAATTAATGAAAAAAGAGTCCATAAATTAGAAAAAGAACAAGGAGGGTTCAGAGAAGGAAAGGGAAAATAATAATCTCAAAATAAAACTAAAAGAAATAATAATAATAATAATAATAATAAAAAATATCTGAAAACCCCAAAGAGTAACTAAATAATTAAGAACATAACAAATGGAACCAGCAATGAGAAAACAAAAGCAATTCATAGCAAGAGAAGCACACATCTCATTGAAGACATTTAACTTTTCTGGTAATCAGAAATAAAATGTTAAAAAGTTGTAGCCCTTGTTTGTTTTACTGTTTAGCTTGGCAAAACTAAAANGTCTCTAATATATTGTGATACTAGAATTATAAAACACAAACTCTTAGAAAAGTAGTTGGATCAAACTGAACTTGGAACATCATTTTAACATACTCATTTAAGAACATTAAAATGAAAAATGTATCACACCCTCAACTCAATAGTTCCATATATAGGAGTTTATCCTACAGAAATATCTGGAATAGTAAAGTGTCGTTTATAAGTTTAGACTAGTAATCACCTAGTTTATCTATTTACAATGGAAACTTTTAAAACTGTGAGTAATTCTATATACTGGAACAGTTGTCAGCTGTGAAACACCCTGATACAGAGTGACCTGTAAGGTTTTACTCCAAAGAAAAAGGAAGAAAAATATTATATAAATAAAATGCAGAGTGTGGCCTCACTATTTATGTGTGCCTTTGTGGATATCTGTGGACCTGTGGATCAAGGTGTTTCTCACCACAATCTGCTGCTTGCGAGTTCCGTGAAGCTGTGGAAAACATTGGCATTTGCTTGCTTGCCATCTTGTCAGCCTCTACCTTACATGCTCATGAAGGCAGAGTAGGGAATATGCTTCGTGGTAGTTTGAACAGGGATGGTCTCTATACTCTCGTATAGTTGAACATGGAGTCACCAGGGAGTGACACTGTTTAAGAAGGAATGGGCAGTGAGGTCTTCTTGGAAGGGGTGGGAGGGCTTTGAGGTTTAAAAAAACCTATGCCAGACTCTCTCTCCCTCTCCCTCCTCCTTCTTCCCTCTTCCCTCTCCCTCTCCCTCTTCCCTCTTCCCTCTCCCTCTCCCTGTTCCCTGTTCCCTGTTCCCTGTTCCCTGTTCCCTATTCCCTGTTCCCTGTTCCCTGTTCCCTGTTCCCTGTTCCCTCTTCCCTGTTCCCTGTTCCCTCTTCCCTCTTCCCTCTTCCCTCTTCCCTCTTCCCTCTTCCCTCTTCCCTCTCCCTCCTCCTTCTTCCCTCTTCCCTCTCCCTCTTCCCTCTTCCCTCTTCCCTCTTCCCTCTTCCCTCTTCCCTCTTCCCTCTTCCCTCTTCCCTCTTCT
>NC_034608.1:60904079-60907113 GCF_900095145.1 Mus pahari | reverse complement strand
TGTGTGTGTGTGTGTGTGTGTGTGTGTGTATGTCTGTGTGTGTGTTACTTGTTCAGTTGAGATAGTGTTGCTTGTATGTATATTTCCAAGGCTGAGCATTTGGTATCAGATCACCAAGTGGTGTGCTCTCCCCTAGGGAAGACTATTTCTCCTAGTCTCAGGGCATTCCTTAACTGCCATTAGCTCTTTGTGTATGGTTGAGACAGCCTGGGCTTGTTGCTCTTGTTCAGATCATGTTAGGGGGTCATGTTGGTGAAACTTTATGGGTGTGGTAGCTCCTGACTTTACTAGGAGAAACAATCTGAAAGCAAATTCCCCATTTTCTGGTTTTTACAATCTTTCTTCTGCAATGATCCCTGAACACTAGGAAGAGAAGTTGTATCATAATGTATCTATTGAGAACAGTCTCCAGAATTCTACATTTAGATTGGTTGTGGTTTTCTGTAATAGTCTTTGATGCAAAGAGAGGTTTCTCTGATGTGTGGTAAGGACTGCACTTATCTCTGGGTATAAGGACAAAAAAATGTATCAATCCAGGATAATCTCTAATTGCACTTACTATTTTCTAACTTAAAGTTTTATTTATTTATGTGTGTGTGTATGCACAAATATACCACAGTACGAGTGGTGGTCAGAGGACAATGAGAAGGAATTATTTCTTTCCTTCCACTGTGTGAGTCCCAGGGACTGAACTCAGATTTGGCAGCTTACTCTGTGAGCTTACCAGCCAAAGATTTATTATTTTAATATTATATTTATCTTTAGAGAGGTTCTGGTACTCTGATGTCTATTGAATATGTTATATGGTATCATTTTACCATGCGTGATTTTATTTTTAAGCAGCTGTAGTATGATATGATTGACATGTAAAGAAATACACTTATTTAATATAGATTATTGATAAATTTGGATATATGAAAACAACCTTGGTTCCATTTGCCACCGTCAAGGTAATAGAGATGCTCCAAACCTTCAGAACTTATTTTGAGTCTCTGTCTGTGTTATTCTTTTTATCCCTTTTCTCTCCTTCTCTCTATGTATCTATGTATGAATCTATATATGTATCTATGTATATATCTATGTATGTATTTATGTACATATGTATGTATGTATGTATGTATGTATCTACCTATCTATCTAATCTTGTCTTCTTTCTCTCTCTCCCTCCCCTTTTTTCTCCCTCCCTTCATTCCTTTCTCTTTTTTTTTTGTGATAAGATCATCTAAACATGAGATTGTCTGGGGACAATTTTTGAAGGGCTCACCATGACATTGCACCACCCCAGTCCTAGGAACAGTTATTGTATTCTCTCTTTGAATGAGTTCAACTCCTTTAGGCTTCATGCACGTATGAGTCTTTGTCTCATAGCTGGTTTACTTTCATTACTTTTTCAGAGTCATGTCTTTGCATGTTGTAAGACCTTGCTCAAGTTTAGTGCTGGTATGACTCACCAGTAAAGCACTTACTTGCCTATCACGGCGAAGGCTCTGGGTTCAATTCACAGCATCACACAAATAAAAACGTAATTGTTTTATAAAGGAGGCTGGAGTGTCTGGGCATAGAAGAAGATAGCTCAGGGGGCTAAAATGACTTGCTTTATGTGGCTAATGACTTGAGATTGATCTCTGAGTCCATGTAAAAAGCTAAGTGTTGTGACCCAGGCTAGCATGCAGGGCAGAGGAAAAATAAATGAGATATTCTGCCTCAAAGCAAGATAGAAGCAACTGGTAAGAAGTTGCTCTTTGACTTCCACATGCATGCCATGGCATGTGTATGCCTGTAGATACACATACACACCTTGCATAAAAGAATGGATAAATAAAGAAATTATTTGTACATGTATGACTACATCGTATGTTTGTTAACAGTACACAGTGGAAAATCTTTTATCAGACAATGTATCCATATGTTTTTCACGGTAATGATTTCTAGCTTTTGTTATTCAACAAGGTCACCTCCATCTTACGAGAACAGACATTACTTTGTGTTTTTCTATTACTGTTTATGGTGCTTTGAGTGAGAATGGATACTGTAGACTCATACGTTTGAATGCTTGGTCCTCAGTAGGTGGAACTCTGGAAAGGGTTAGGGTGTGTAACCTTGTTGGAGGAGGTGTGACCCTGGGAGTGGGCTTTGAGATTTTAAAACCTATACCATTCCTTGTTTGAACTCCCTTCCTTCCTCCCTCCCTCTTGTCTCCCCTCCCCCTCTTCCTTCCCCCTCTGTCTGTCTGTCTGTCCATCTCCCTCAGCTCCCCATCCCCCTCTCCCCTCCCTCTCCTCTTCTTTCCCACTCTTCCTCCCACTTTGTCTCAGGCTTGCAGATCCTGGACCCCTCATAAGCTCTCAGCTACTTCTTCAGCACTCTGCTTGCCTACCTGCTGCCATGCTCATGGCCTTGATGGTCACCGACTAACCCTCTGAACTGTAAGGGACCCCTTAATTAAATACTTTCTTTTGAAAGTTGCCTTGATCATGGTGTCTCTTCAAAAGAACAGAAAAGTAACTAGGACTCTTACAGTCTTTTTTTTTTTTTTTTTTTTTTTCTGCACAAAATTCCATTTGAAAACATTTAGAGTTTTTAAGTATAATGTAAGTTAATAACAGTGTAACATACTTTCCAAAAGTTAAAATTTATAGTCAGATTTTCCCTCATTCATTTATCATCTTTCTTATAATTTAAAGCCATAAATGTGTCTGTATTGATTGTTGTTGTCTTTGTTGAGGATTATTGATCTGCTTATCTGCTACTGAGTTCCTAGCTTTGCCTTGATATAATTAGGTTCTCATTCACTGAACCTTCAACATTCTCTTTCATTGTGCTAATTTACCAGTCTGTTCAGACAAATCCTGTTTGAAGTTTAAGATTACATAGAGCTTATGGATTAAATGGGAGAATTGAACTCATATTAAATTTTGTCTGTGCCCATCTGTGACTATTAGCCTATTTCTATTTTTCACCCCAAATTATATATATATATATATATATATATATATATATATATATATATATATATATATATATATATATATAT
>NC_034608.1:60886424-60902508 GCF_900095145.1 Mus pahari | reverse complement strand
AAAAAAGGAAAAAAAAATAAAACCAGAAATCCAAGGCTATGAAGGAATTGTGACTTGTCACTTCAACACTAACTGGTACCTACAGGGTAAGAGGAGAAGAGTGTATGTGATTGTTTGATAAATCTTGAGTGATCGATCATAATATGCTTTGAATAGGGTTTAAGATGACATAAACCGCAATCAAAGTAATACACTCACGGGAGACAGCGTTTAGTCATTATTCCGCTAACACTGCTAGAAAAAAAAAAGCCGTCCTCTAAAAAGCTTTCCTCCAAAAACATATAACAAGAACTATACAGCAGGACAGATCTGAATCGTCTGAATCATATGATACATATCAAAATTCACAACAAGTAGACATGCGATTCATGAAATGGAGTCCCCATTTGTCTAGATTTCTGGCAGATAAACTGCAGGGGTGTGAGTGTTTGTATTCTCTGAGGGCATCAGGTGAAGGCTCACTCGTGACTTTTATTATGAAGAGGAGTCTTGTGTGACCTGTTTGTCATTAAGGGCTTCTTTTTTCCTAGTCTTTACATTTTCTCGAGCCAGTGTTTCAATTTTGATTCATTAAATAGTATTCTAATGTAATCATGTTGTATAATTTAGGTCAAACTGGTTATTCCTTTACTGTGATCCTGAATCTTATTTCTTGGTACCTTTTTCACTCTGCTTACCATCCCGGGATGAATTGGGATGCCAAGCTACGGAAGGACCGTGGACATGCTTGCCTGGAGCATGTCTTGTTTTCTGTGATTTTCAAGTTTTCACATTGGTAGACCTCTCGATGGGAATAATTCATCTATAATTTACCATCTCTAAAAGCAGCTCTAGAGGTTGGGCTAAAATGATCTCAATAAAGTGGAAATTGATTGGCACTTCATCACATTTCAGTTCAAAATTATTAAGTTGAAATAACTGACCTCCTGGGTCAAACCCAATTGATTGCTGGAGTGTCATGTAATTTAGTAATTGCTAAGATCATCACATTTATTAGACACTGATAATATGAAGAAGAAAGGTGGTCATCAGCTTCTTCTTGCATTTCCTTTTTGTGACAAGAGAGAACTATGGAGGTATTCATCTACAAGAAGAAACACTGTTTTATCTACCTTCCCAAATTATATTGGATAAAAAAAAGAAATGTAACAAAAGTGATTAAGAGTTCTCACAAAAGAGAATTCTGTTTCTTTAACTGCTAAGTAATATCATACTTAACTTAGAAGAGGTTATTTTCTTCTGGGAGAGTAATAGGCTTTCAGGAACCATGGGTCGACCTTAGTTTGGAAGAATGCTCTAGGGAGACTTGTAAGCAGGTGTCTACAAATGTGACATTGTCCTACTCAATCAATTTCAATGTGAAAATCTTAGGGAATAGTTGACAAAATGGTGTTAGGATAAAGATTTGTTCCACAGTGAAATCACCAAAATCCACAATATTAAAAGATACAAATTACAAGAGTTGACACTGGAGTTTTATAACACTGCTTTGAAGCCTAAGTAAAATGTGAAACTTCATGTAATGTTAAGTGTGTGTAATCAGAAAAACAGAATATATATGAAATCGTATAAATAGTTTCCCTTGGACATTATCTTATAAGGAAGAAACCAAATACTAGACTTCATTTTCATTTGTAAACAGTCATGAAGAAACAAGAGACATTTCTAATTTCCAAAGTTTTATTTCTTAAATAGGTAATTACTTGAGAAAAATCTAAGTTTTACTTAAATTCATGTAAAATAGATATTTTGCACCTGGGTCTGGTGATGAATACTTATCATAAAAACACTTGGGAATTAAAAGCAGGAGGGATAAAAATTCCAGGTCATCCTTAGCTACATGTATGCTTGAGGTTAGCCTAGGTTATATTCGACCCTGTCTTAAACTAACTTGATAACTATGTAACCAGCCATAAATAAACACCCTTACCCCACTCCCACTTT
This sequence comes from Mus pahari, assembly GCF_900095145.1. Classification (NCBI taxonomy): domain Eukaryota; kingdom Metazoa; phylum Chordata; class Mammalia; order Rodentia; family Muridae; genus Mus; species Mus pahari. The sequence goes on along the minus strand of NC_034608.1, from coordinate 60,900,564 downwards.
TCCTGATATACAAAGAAAACTTGGAGGGTAAACTATTTTCTAAAAGTTAATATAAGCTTTCTGTGGGCCTATAAGTCATATAAGTATTGGAATTCTGGGGTAGCAGGCTTAATACTCCTTAATAACATTTATTTAATATTATTAAGGAAAATTTACTCTCATTTTTTAATAAGTGGCTCATATAGTAAGAGGTTACTCAGTATTACAAAGCATAAGCCCTAGATCTTGAGACTTCTAGCTTCTATTTAAAATATGCAAACACTTTCTTCACTGGCTATACTTTTTAGGTACAATTAGAAGGGAACTAAGAACATTATTGCAATTTTTCATCCTTTGGTTTAATATTTCACAGGATTTATTGATTACAAATTCATGGGTCTTATTATTGGACATCACAATAATTTCTCCCACATGCAGCCTGCAGAACCACTTTACAATGTAATTCACATCATAAATGTTGCAAATCCTGTTAGAGGCTCACTGAGGTTCTGCATACACTCTTCCAGCATGTGATGAGGCAATGATAGCTGCTAAAACACTGCACCCTAGATGTGTTTGGCTTGGGCAAAAACTCAAAGACATGCTGGGGTATAGCCATGCTTCAGACTGGGTTACATAGAAATGTGCAATAATTCAAGAGTAAGAAACATTTGATATGAGATAGATTATGCGCCTTCATATAGAAGTAAAGATCTAATGAAAATCTCTAAGAAGATTGTTTTATCCTTGGATGTAATATCAGATAGTCTTTGGAGGAATTAATTTTTCCTGAATGAGATGAGAATAAGTTTCCGTAGAGCTCCTTCTGTCTCTTGATAGCTATACTGTGGCCTGTGCTTGTCTGTAAGAATGGAAAATGACTTTTCTATGCTGGAGTTTTCTTAAGCAACACTCAAATCTCAGCTAGAAATGGATTTTTTTTTTTACTAAAAAGATGATGACTTCTGGCCAACCAACAACCAATGTTCCCATTCTTTTTTATCAGAATAGGTGACCACAAAAGTAATTTTACTTGTTACTTAAAGATTTAAGATATTAAATTAAGAGCTTTGTATCATATTGCCTCATGTCAGCATCTCCAACTCACCAGATTCTTTCTTTCAATATTGTATTTCTCATCTGCTGTGTAACAGTACACTCTGATATTGAAACCTTCCACCCTGTAGCTCTGTAAGAACCCCCCCCCCCAAAAAAAAAGCAGCTCAAAATTGTTTTAGGAAGTTCCTGAAATTGATCAGATCCACTAAGCTCCTCCCTCCCCAAGAGTAAACAATAAAGACAGCTAAGGGTCACTTCTCAAATGAGCCCAAGCTGCAAAACAGAAGCAGAGACCAGCCAAGTAGCCTGAAAGAAGCCAAAACCAGTCAAGATGACTGGAAGAGATGTAGTCTGAGCCAGCTGGAGGAGACACTCTCCAGCCTAGAGGGGACACTCTCCAGCCTGCTCTCTCTCCAGCTTGTGGAACTGCCCATAGGCTGGCTGTACAGGGTGCTCCAAGTCCCCTTTCCCCGGTTTTGAAAGCTGTTACCTATGCTGGGGTGGGCTTTTGTGGTGCAACTGTCTTTGAGTCATTTTTCCTCCTGTAAGTAAACCATCATCTGTATTCCTGTGAATAAAGCAATTGGTTTAGTTCACCAAGTTGGACTTTAGTGGTATGCACTTCTCTCTCTCTCTCTCTCTCTCTCTCTCTCTCTCTCTCTCTCTCTCTCTCTCTCTCCCTGTGTGTGTTTCTTGTCCCCAGGAAATTTTTGCCACACAACATCAACATCATCTCCTTTCATACCTGTTTCATAGCTTTGCACCATTAAATCAAGCAGTTCTCCATATGCACATCTGAGCCTGAAAGAAAGGGCTATCAGGCTGGTCTTTCTTGAGATTGGGATCCTGATGGAGAAAGAACTGCTAATTGAACTTGAACTGTCATTGGTTCTGCTGTCTACTTTCCTACATGGAATTACACTGATGCAGAAAGCTAGTGTGTTAGAGCACAGAGAGAATCCTGAGGAAACGTCTCTGAAGGTCTATCAGAATGGCTCTTTGAAGCTTCAGAGTGGCTTTCAGAGGCTCTCTGTGGCAGGCTATTATGGAGTTTTTCATGTATCTTTGCCTTTTCGGTATTATTCTATCAGGTGCTACAAAGGCAACAATGTGTAGACTCCTAGGACTACAGTGCATGCAGGTGGTAGCACTGTGTCATAATGGAAGTTAATTTGTTCTTCATTCTGCTGTTCATTGAAACAAAACAAATGGAAACAAAAAAGTCAAGCTACTAGTTTCTCTAAGGATGATCTTTATCAACACTAAGAACTACTGATTTCATTGAGCTCAGTTGCTCATGCACATCCTTGTTGGATCCTTTGCGGCTGTTAACTTTTGCCATCTTTTACTATTTTTTCACTTCCTATTTGTCAGCTATATATACATTATACATATAATATATTATATATATACATTTTATATATACAATTATAATGTATGTTATTATATTATAACAACATATTACATATTTTACATATACAATATATATTTTAATATAATTACATTATAATGTATAATCAACAATATGTATAATAGTCATACATACAAATGTATATTGTAAGTATATATGTGAACATATATACATATATGTGAGCATATATATATATATATATATATATATATATATATATATATATCAGCTGAAGTTTATCAGCTGAAGTTGATGTGTAGTTATTTCCACTTGGTGCATGTATATGTATGTGTGTGTATGTGTGAGTGTATGTATGTACCAACAATAGCCATCACAAGTCCACCCTTGTCAACTTGATACAGAATCATAATGGTCTTGCTTTAGTTTGTATCTTGCTTAATTTGGTCCCACAATCATTCTGTTTTTCCATCAGTGTGTTATTATTCTGTATTCTACCATTCTTCCCATGTGCAACTGATATACTTTCCCTCTCAATCCTACCTCATTCCTGCTTTTCTTCCTTATACCCCATTCTTTATACTGTTCCTTTTGGCTTTTCCTTCCACAGTTCCACAATTACAGAAGTTAAAGAGGAAGATCTCTCAACAAAAGGATTAAGTCAGAAGAGTTTGTCAATGGCTGGAAAGATGGCTCAGAGATTAAGAATGCATTTTGTAGCAGATGTTCTTGTCACTTGGCTCTCACTATTTTTCTGTCCCATCTTCTGTAATGTTTCCTGAACCGTGGGTAAAGGGGGAAGATGTATTGATTGGGGATAAGCACGTGATAGTCCATCATTCTGCACATCTTGATAAGTTAAGAACAAAAACTACATTAATCTGTGGACATAAGGATCAGTATTTAGAACGCAGTTAGAATTCATACTAGTTTAGGTAAGTAGGGTCTCTTCTAGTCTCCATGGCGTCGGTAGTCACAGGTGGTTGGCTAGGTTATAGTACCAGATACAAATACCGTTTTATTGAGTGGGCCATAATACCGATTAGATAGTTACTGGTAACTTCCTGGGGTGTAAGTGCCACTATTACACTTTTGAGAATCTCTTACCATGCTGTTTATTGTTACGAATCAGAGGCATCAAAAGCTGGGTAGGACAACTGATTGCTTTTCTCCTTTGGCATTGCGAGGAAACTATGAAAGCAGAGCCTCCCATTAAAGGCTCCTAGGTCAGTTCCAGCTTGATCCCTCCAAGTCCTATATCCAAAGTGGATGTTGCCTTCAGCAATTCTGTACAGTAAAGCAAACACCTGGGGACTGGAGAGATGGCTCAGTGGTTAAGAGCACTGACTGCTCTTCCAGAGGTCCTGAGTTCAATTCCCAGCAACCACATGGTGGCTCATAACCATCTGTAATGGGATCCGTTGCCCTCCTCTGGTGTGTCTGGAGACAACTACAGTGTACTTACATGCATAAAATAAATAAATCTTTAAAACAAGAAAATAAAAAACAATGAATGGAGAGAGGAAGCTCACAGAGTAGGAGAGAATCTTTGTTAGCTGTACAGCTGATAGATGATTAATATATACAATAAAGAATTAAAAAACCAAAATTCTCATGGCAGCATCCAGTGAATGGAAAAACAAAGTTACAGTGCAGCGCTCTGGATATTATTCAGTGAGAAAAGGCACATTTCTGCCATTTTCAGTAATGTAGGTGGGTGGGACTGTAGGACAATGTACTACAGGTTTCATTCCTGGGCCGAGGTCCAAGTTAATGTGAAGGAGGCAGAAAATGGGTCCAACGGGTTCTTGTCAGAGCGTGGCAAGGATGTCATGCAAGGGAAATGGTAAAAGGATGGCAAATAGAGCAAGGGTCCAGTATTGCACAGGAAGAATAATTTCATAGTTATTGCATAGTAGGACAACAACGGTTGGCAACAATGAGTTGAAGATTTCATTTATTTATTTTTGAAAAATAAAACGTGTCTCTTTTACTCATGTACCACCGTTCTCCCTGACTACGCTTTTGTTAATGGTGATCCACCTACATGATGTCCTGCAGAGGATTTTGAATATTCTCAACACAAAGAAATAATAAATGTCTGGGATGATGGATGTGCCAACTAAAGAAAATAAAGAATAAAAGAAAACACTTGCCTCAAATAGTGATTCCCAGCTGCCATGATTTTGTCTCCAGGGAACATTTGGTAAGTTTTTATTGTCATAGATGTGGAGAAAATATTATTGATCCTAACGGAGAGAGGACTTGGTTATTGCTATGTAGTCTACAACTGGCAGAACAATTTCCCAACTCAAGGAATTATCCCCTCCACAAATTCATTGGTGCTAATGAGCCTCAGAAATCTGATTATGGTAAAATACGTCCCAATATAGTGCTCCCTAATGGAGTGTGTCCTTAAAAAACAAAACAAAAAAACCCTCAAGGTATATATGAATGGTTGTAACATTTGTCCTCCTGAAGGGAAAGTAGGAATATATCCATTTCTCCTTCCGGGCATATTTCATGGCTTTGAGAATCCCTCAAAGTAGAATATAGTCAGTTTCATTATTTGTCCTGGGATCTGGCAAGAACAATGAGAACTGACTTCTGTTTGTGTGAGTTTGAGAGGTCTGGCTTACGTCAAAGGAGTCTGGGTAAAATGACTTCAGTGAAGACATTAGCCATATATGTGCCTCATGCCCTTATGCTTCCTTTTAAGACAGAGCAGGGAAGACATGGGAAGCCAACTTCAGCCCATTGTGTTTCCAATATTCGAGGGGCTAGTTCTTAGCACTTGGCATACTTTATTTTTTTTTTTCTTTTAGCACTATAAAGCTTGAGCTTATGAGCAGTTTGTGAAATAATTGCATCAAAGACCTTTCTGATCTAATTTGAATAAAGATTTGAATATTTTGAAATGTCAGGATGTGCTTAATCTTCGAAGACTACTGCATTAATACAAAATCAGTTAATGATTTAGTCCCTCCTTTGACTTTGGCCTGGAAGGGCTCATTTCAGCCTAATGTATTATCATCACACTGAAATCAAAGGCTTTACCTAGTATAAATGTTAATGGGGCTTCTACATGTATTTTTATTGTTGTTGTTATTTGCTTCTAACTTCTTACTGCCCACAGCTCCAGGCATTTTCAGATTCTTTGAAAGAATAGAAATTTCTCTTTCTTCTTTTTTTTTTTTTAAATTCCGTTTACTTCTCTGTCTTGATTCTGTCTCAACTCTGAGAATCAAAATTCATTTTGGCTTTGCTTGCTCATGAAAGTGTTTATGTATGAGCAACCTGGCTTATGTAGTAGACAATGCATTGGCACTGGGCCCTTTGGCTCTGAAGGCTGTCCTTTGTTCCCTGGCTCAGATAGATCTCTCCTGGCTCAGGCTCAAGCATCTCTTTTTGCATCTCCTCCTGTAGTGTGGCCTGTTGCTGCAGGCAGGTGCTATCAGTCTCTGGCCTTAAGCCAATGGACTCAGCAGAAGTGGAAAGGGCCCACGGACTTCTCTGGGGTCCGCATCTGAAGATCATCTTTAAATTCCCTAGTTTACAGTAGACCACGTACTGTAAGGGTTGATGGTATGGATAAACATGGATATGTTCTGAGTATTTTGAAGAGAAATACACCTTGTGTGACTTGAATAATACATACCATTCTTTTGTCTGTTGTAGTTTTTTTTTTTTTAAAAATCCCAGTTATGCTCTTTATTTGAGTTTAAAATAGAATTTCTTAAAAAGAAAACATATTTGAAAATTACATCGTTGGCAATACAATGCTATACTGCTGATCTCCAAACATAAATGAAAATTTTTATGTCTGACTCATTAATAACAGTGGATTACAGACAATTTAAATTCTTATCTTATTTAAAATACATACTCAGTTACTCAAGGTTGACTTAGCTATAATGGTTGTACTCTGAAACATGGTTGGTGTGGCAATATGTGTTGTCGGGATCTATTAGAGTTCAGAAAATGTTTCTGTGGTGGTTTGAATGTGAAATGCCTGCATAGGCTCAGGCATTGAACATTTGGTCTCCAGTTGGTGGCGCTGTTTGGAGAGGCTATGGGGAGGGGCCACCTTGCTCCAGGAAGTAAGTCACTGGGGGTGGTCTTTGAGAGTTCAATGCTCCATCCCACTTCCCCTTCTCTCACTGTGTGTTGCATGAGGTTGAGGACAAGGGATCGTTGCTTCCTGCTGCATTTGTCATATTTTTCTGTGGCCATGCTCCCTTACCATTTTGGACTATTTCCCCCTAGAACTGTTAGCCAAAATAAACTATTCCTTCTATAAGTTGCCTTGGTCTTCATATTTTATCACAGTATCAGAAGAGTAATTAATATAGTACTTGAGATTAGAAAAAATCATAATCCTAGCAGTATTTCATCATAGAAATCATGAAATTGTACTGTATTTAATTAATTAAATTGAATGACTAAATTGTATTGAAGCATGTAGATCATATATATTTTTGATTAATCTAAAAAATAATTGAATTTAATAGATAATATATATCAGCATGAAATGTCCATTATAGATATTTTAGATCACTAAGTGCATATCTTAGATGGAGACTATGTTTTTGTATATTGTGTATTATTTTACTTTTAATAATCTCTAGTAAAAGCAGCCTTTAATCACTTAAAGAACAATATGATTGTTGTTCCTCATTTTATGGACGCCGGTTTCTTCTTCTGTGGGTCCATATTGGTTTTTGATATTGCTTATTTTTGCATTCTTTCTCTTTCTCCTCTACTTATAACCCTCAATTTGCTGTACAGTTGCTATGTTTGTCTAAGACCGATGATAGATGGTTATTCATTTTATAAATGAACAGAATGTCTCAGTGCCTTTTCATACTTGAATTCACCACTAGTGTTGACTGATGGTATGGTATTTACATGGCATTGAAAGATGGCTAGTTTATAATATTCAAGGTGGGATTTCTTAAGTAGTATGGTGGAAGTTTCCTTCTAATAGGGAAACTTAATGGACTGACAATGGAGGAGGGGTAAGTAGATAAAAAGATGGTTGATTCTCAGCCAGGCATCATAGCCCAGGTCTTTAATACTATCACAGGGAAGCAGGAAGGTCCCTGTCAATTCAAGGCCAGACAAGCCTATATAGGAAGTTCAAGGCCAGAGTTACACAGTGAGATTTTGTCAAAAAAACAAAACAAAACAAAACAAAACAAAAAAATGAAGATCAACTTGGGGAAAGATTGTATATATTTTTAAAGATTTATGGTAGCAAATTTTTCTATAGTTTAAATTATGGTCCATTTCTTTGCAAGGAGAATCTGAGATGTTTAGTCTTGTCTTAATTTGGGGTTTCATTGCTGTAAAGAGACACCGTGATCATGGCAACTCTTATAAAGGAAAATATTTAACTGGGGTCAGCTTACAGTGTCAGATGTTCAGTCCATTATCATCATGGTGGGAAGCATGGCAGCATGCAGGCAAACATGGTACTGGAGGAAGAGCTGAGAGTTCTACATCTTGATCTGAAGGCAGACAGAAGGAGACTGTCTTCTGTAGGCAGCCAGGAGGAGGCTGTCTTTCACATTGGGAAGAGCTTGAGCATAGGACCTCATAGCCTACCCTCCCAGGGATGCACTTCCTCCAACAAGGCCACACCCACTCCAACAAGCCACACCTCCTAATAGTGTCGCTTCCCATGGGCCAAGCATATTTTACCCATCACAGGTCTCACCTGACTGAAAAAATGCCTACACAAAACTTATATTTGTCAACTATGAGACTCCTTTCTCTTTCATTATGAATCTCATTTGATAGTACCAGCCCGGACCCAGTACTTCTAAAGCAGGATTTCTCAATCTGTGGGTTGCAACCCCTTCGGTGGTCAAACGACCCTTTCTCAGACAGTGCCTAAGATGATTCTGCTCACCACATATTCACATTATGATTCCTAACAGTAGCAATTACAGTTATGAAGTAGCAACAAAAATAATTTTGTGTTTTGGGTTCGCCACAACAGGAGAAACTGCATCAAAGGGTTGTAGCATTAGGAAGGTTGAAAACCATGCTCTAAAGGGTGATGCTTTGTCCTGCAATGGAAGAGAACACAACTTCAGTTTCATTTCTCTTCCCTATAGCAGCTAATACAGTGTGGATCATACAGAAGGAGGCCTAAAATAAGTGACTTAGCCCTTACTAAAATTTCAATTTGTCATTCTCACTTTTCAGCCATTGAAGAAGTAACATTTCCAGAAACATCATTTAAAATAATATTTTTAAAATTAGGAATTTAACTTTAAGAATGTTTAGAATGTTGAAAAATGAAAGCTGAGAAAAACAGAAAGCATGTCTACGGAGGAAGGGTCACAGATGAGTTTTGGGGGTTGTGTACAGGCGAATGTTAGTTCCCTATGCCCCAGTCTCCACACTCAACACTTTTGAGTTTCCTTGTAGTTGGCATTTGGTTCATAGTGTCCAAATCAAATTAATGTGACAATCTCAAATGAATGGAATACTAATAATATCAAATAATTTTGCATAACAAATTTCTAGAATTATTTACTTGTTTCTATTTAGATCTCAGCCTCTGTCTGTGGTAGTGGTTTAGAATGGAATGGCCCCTGCAGGCTCATGTATTGGAATGCTTGGTCATTAGGGAATAGCACTGCCTGAGAGGCATTAGGAGGTGTGGACTTGTTGGAGTAGATGTGGCCTTCTTGAAGGAAGTACATCACTGGGGGTGGGCTTTGCGGGTCTCAAAAGCTCAAGCCAAGCCTGGTCGGTCTCTCTCTCTCTCTCTCTCTCTCTCTCTCTCTCTCTCTCTCTCTCTCTCTCTTCTGTGTGCAGATCCTTATGTAGAACTCTCAACTTCTCCAGCGCCATGATGTCTGCCTGCATACCACCATCTTCCCTTCCATGATGATAATGGACTAAATCTCTGGAAACGTAAGTCAGCCTCAGTTAAATACTGTGATCTGGCTGTCTCTTTACATCAGTAGAACACTGACTAAGATAGCTTCTGCCCCTGCTTCCTTTTTTCTCTCCCTCTGTTTCAGGGTCTGACCTTTTTGAAAATAAACCAACAAATAACAACAACAATAACAACAACATAGCCAAAAGGTTTTGCTGTGTTGCATAGACTGGTCTAGAACTCATGATTCCTCTGCCCCAATCTCCTGAGTGCCGGTCTTAGCCGTGTGGTATGACACAAATCAGAGAACAAGTCTGTGCAGGCCGGGAGAGATGCCTGCTGATAATTCTAGTTGTATCTTAGTGTGCCATGTAGCATTCAGTGCACAGCCTAGGAGCTGGGAAAACACTGAATGAGCTAATGTAGAATGGATTCATCATCAGCTTCATGAAATGAGGTTGAAGAAACTCCGCACGCCCATCCCATGTTAAGGAAATCCTTTCAGAACTTAATGACTTAGGCAATGTGAAAGCAGTGTTCTGAAGCAAAAAGGGTGAGCTGTGTGGTTCCAGATCCCAAGCTTACTAGAGAAGAGGGAACTGTCATAGACTGCATGAGAGTTTAGAAGCATGTTCTGACAGCATAGTTAACTGATTTAAAAGACCTAATAAGGTTTCAGGCGTCATTAATAGTACATTTAAGAGAAAAGTTGGCACTAAAACTATAGCATTTGTTTAAACAGGAAAAAAAAGTTCCCCTGCATTCCATCTTTTGAAAGGAAACTGGAGGGGTCTGGGTGTTCACAGTCTTATGTTGAAACTAGGCACCACTTCAAGAACTGTCAAGTTTAGTGTTTCAAAGACTCTCTGAAGAATTAGCAAGTGGTGTGTGTGTGCGTGTGTGTGTGTGTGTGTGTGTGTGTGTGTGTGTGGTGTGTGTGTGTGTGCGTGTGTGTGTGTGAATAAATGTCCCCTTGGACTAAAATCTGCTTCTAGCTTTGTCTGAGTGATTTCTGGCTCTTCAGGAGGAGTGTGATTTTAAAGGTATGTATCAATGTATAAGAAGTGAGCTTACACATTTCCATAGTCTGGGCACCAATCCTGGCCAGTTCATAGGGCACACTAACACCTATGTTAATGGGTTTTCTGAACAAAACTTTAGCAATTCAAAGTTGTTTCCACTGAGGCACAGGATTCTTGTGGAAGCCATTTCCAAAATAGAGGGAAACGAAGTTATCAACCCAAGATGGTTTCAATAACACTTTTTCTCTTTCCAGCATAGGGTAAAGGGAGTCAAGAAGTAATCGGCACCATGCTGTTATTCACATAAAGTGAGGCTTTATAGGTAAAATTAGAACCGTGTAGGGAAAAACTCCATCAGGCTCTGACAGGGGAGCTTGAGTTTTGTTCAAAATCTCATGGAACGCCCAGTAGACTGCTCGGGGTTGGCTCCATCCACTTCCTATTGCATCTCAACAGTTAAATAAAAAAGAGGAAATCCAGCAGTATGCGAGCTAGTGAGAACCTGCCCTTTCTGTCCACTATCCCTGCTGCCAGATACTTTTAGAAATGTTTGCTTTGTGGTCATATGATTGAATCTAACTTAACTTCTAAAAGACCACTAAACAAAACAGAACAGAAAGAACAACTCAGTGCACGGGTATGAGGCAGTCCCTCTAGGTTGCTCACCCAGCCTGGAACTCCTTGTAGCCCATGCTGACTTTAAACCTGACACCCTTCCCCCCCCCCCCCAGGTCCCCAAACAGCTGAGGTGATAGGCTGTTGCCATCCGTGCTTGGGTAAGATGAACTGTTTTTAATATCCATGCCCTAGCAGTGTTTGACACCTTTGCTCTACTGGACAACAATCACCTCCAGTTCCTGCACGGTGCCATCAGTTCAAAGAAGACCCACATAAACAGTCCTCTGCTGGGACCATCTCCACTCTGTGGTAAGCCTCTTATGTGTTTTTCTTAAAAAAAAAAAACAAAAAAACAAAATAAATCTATGGATTTATTTGTTTCAAACAGTTCATGTGGATGGAAACATGCAATTTATTATCTTTTCTGTCTGGCTACTTCAACTCAGTATAAAGTTTTCGAGGATCATCAATGTTACGTGTATTAGGACTTTATTCTCTTTCACGGGTCAATATATTCCATTGTCTAGATGTTACACATCCTGTTTATCCATCTGTGCAGTAAAGACATCCCCCCCTCCATTTTGGTTGTTGTTATTTTTAGAATGCAAGTATGAACATTTCTAATTCTTTTTTTGGGAGTGGGGTATAACATAGGAACGAGATGACAGATAACAGAGTAATTATATACTGAAATTTTGGGATAAATCCCAGTATTTTCTGGCTATATCACTTTGTATAAACAACATGAAAGCAACATATAGCTTTATAATTTTTCAACAGCTTCTCCAGTATTTGTTGTTTCAAGGTTAAGGTATTTTTTGTTTGCTTTTTTTTTCATATAGAATCTTGCTGTAAAGATCAGAGTGGCCTCAATTCCCAGAATGTGGTCTCTCTCTCTCAGCCTCCTTACAGGCAATATTACCAGGCTTAGCTCTTATTTGTTGATATAGCTATGCTGTAGGCAAGACATGCTATGTCACTGTGCTTTTATTTTTAATTATATTTTCCCACTAACAAATGAATGAGATTTTTTTTCTCCCGCTTTTTTCCTTCCATTTGTGTTTTTGGGGAAAAAGTCCACCCCAGTTCTTTTCCTTAAGTTGGATTGTCTTTTTGTTGTTGAGTTGTAAATTTTCATGAAAAATCCTATTTGTAGTAGATATTAAACTTCATCAAATATATAATTTGCAGGAGCTTTCTCTTATTCCTACATTTTTTTTCCTTTCTTCTCCCCATCTCGTTACCTGTATCTTTGATGCCATTCTTTAAACTCTATGGTCAAATCTAAGGTCATCAATATTTATTCCTATATTCTCTTTAAAGTGGTTTAGATTTTTAACTTTTATGCTTAGGCCTCTGACCCACAATGACTTAGTGTCTATGTGTGATATAAAGTAAAGCTTTAATGTTGTAAATTTGTAGATACGTGTTTTGTTGTTTTAGTGTCATTTTTGAAGTTATTTCTTTCCAATGAAGGGCTTCAATGTCCTTGCCAGAGTCATTTTAATTTATATGCGAGGGTTTATTTGTTGGCTCTCTATTTTATTCTATTGGTCTATCTTTACGCCTGGACCATACTGGGCAGAGCACTACAAATCTGTATATTTCGCAGTCAGAGACTATGAGTTCAATCATGTTGCCTTGTTTTTATTAACATTGCTTTGATTATTTGGATTCCCTAGAAACTTCACAATCAGTTTTTCTATCTCTGCCCCAAAGACCATTAGAAATTTAACCGGGATTGTGTTGAATGTATAAATCTCTTAGCAGTCATCACCATCTTGATGCTATATCCTCTAAGCCATGAACACACATTACACCTCCATTTCTTTCTGCCTTTAATTTCTTTTGCTAATTTCCTGTATTTTAAGGTGGAATGAATCCCTGCTTGTTTAAATTTACCTCTTAGTATTTTACCATTTTTAATGCTCTTGCAAATGACATGACTTACTTGGTTTTGGTTTTGTTCATCGTCTGCTAGTTTATTTTCATACAGTGGGCCTAACTTTTGTTCTAGAACACTGCAACCTTTCTAAACTTGCTGTTACAGCTCACAGCCTTTTTGTGTGGACTCTTTAATGGTTTTGACATATTCATCCTCATGCCATTTGCAAATAGTGATGGTTTGCACCTGTCCTTTGCAATTTGCATGCTTGGTAGTTCCTTGCCTCATCCAATTGCCCTGCTCAGCGCCTGCAATGCAATGCTCAATAGGAGTGTTGAAGGCAGCACCTTTGCCTGCTGCTGACCTTTTGGGAGCAAAGGTTTTAGTCTTTTACCATTGACTGTGGTGTTGGCTGTGGGGTTTTCATGCATGGCCTTTGTATGAAACAGCAGGAAACTTCCCTGCTGTTTCTTAGCTCAGTCTGTCTTTTCAATCAGGAGAAAACTTTGTTTCTCTTCAAGAGCTGTTTTATTTATTTATTTTTTTCCACCAGTTGAGACAACTCCATATTCCCCTTAGTTACATCAATGTAATGTAGTAGTAGATCAATCAATTATTGCACATCAAACCAGCTCTGTATTCCTGGGATAATTCCCATTTGAACATGATGAATAAATCATACTACTAATATATTAGTGGTTTCATACATTATTTTGTTGTGGATCCCTGGCATCTCCAATCATGGGAACATTGCTCTGTAGTTTCCTTTCTTGTGTGTGACACATTTGCGAAGCTTTGACGTCAGCCTAATTCTGACTGTGTACACATACTTAGGAGGTAGCCTTTCCTTTCTTTCTGGAAGAGTCTGATAAAGTGTTAATTCTTCTTTAAATGTTTCAGAGAATTACCAGTGAGGCTCTCCTTGGAATTTTATTTGTAAATATTATTAAACACTGGAAGGAAACTTAAAGTGTTGGCATTTTGTCTAGGCTCTGCCCCACAGTTAACTGGCAACTGCCAGGTGTGCCTGTCTCACTATAAAGGTGGCTGCTCATACCCTACTATCTCTTGCCTTCTTGCTCCTGCTTTGTCCTTTCCCCCTTCCCCCTCTCTCCCCATCCTCTACCCCCTCTCTCTCCACATGCTCATGGCTGGCCTCTCCTCCTCCTCGTCCTCGTCCTCCTCCTCCTCCTCCTCCTCCTCGTCCTCCTTGTCCTCCTCCTCCTCGTCCTCCTCGTCCTCGTCCTCGTCCTGGTCCTCCTCCTCCTCCTCTTCTTCTTCTTCTTCTTCTTCTTCTTCTTCTTCTTCTTCTT
>NC_034608.1:60867148-60886394 GCF_900095145.1 Mus pahari | reverse complement strand
TTCTTCTTCTTCTTCTTCTCTCTCTCTCTCTCTCTCTCTCTCTCTCTCTCTCTCTCCCCCCTCTCTCTTTCCCTCTACACCCCCCCTCTGCTCCCCCAACCCCCAGCTCCTCTCCCCATTCCCTGAATAAACTTTATACTATATCTTCCTGAGACTAGTCCCTCAGCAGGAAGGGATGCCTCAGCATGGGCCCATGAAGGCACCCCCTCCCCCTATACCTGATTACAGATCCACAAAACATATTCCTTCTCTCCTTATCTTTTTATAAAACACAACATAAATTAACAAAATTCAGGTGCAATTCTTATGAATCCAGTAAAAAATGAAAATATGTATGTGCAAAAATATGTATGTGCAAAAATATGTATGTGCAAAAATATGTATGTGCAAAAATATGTATGTGCAAAAGAAATGTTACCCAGTGACACTTTCAAAGTTGTTTACTTCAAGATCCAAGGGAGGAGATTAAGGGCACTGGCCATTCAGATATATGGCTAACTAGATCTAAAAATCGAAAGTCATATGTCACACCTCACAATATAAATCTCCTGTATATAAATACTAACATCAGCACCATGAACATATTAATTCCAGAAGGTGTAGATCAGGCAGTGTGCTCAGAAAGACAGATTAAAAGTAATGTCTGATAAGTCGTTGAGTGATGGTGATGAAGAGCTTTGAGAATCCTGAATTGAATATTAATTCATGTTTAGAGGAAATGATACTAATGTTTAGATGGCTCCTGTCAGCATTAGAGAGACAGATCATCACCGACCAACATTCACGGGCAGAAAGTTGGAGATTTTTATTAACTTTCAAAACAAGTACACTGCACACAAAGTGCTATTTTGCCTGCTTGAAAATTGAAGGCCACGAACATCCTGATTTGCATGGTGCTTGGGTTATTGGCAGACCTTTCAGAAGATGAAATTTATATATAGCTTCTGGGTGAATCATACTAGCTTTTCCCAGATAAGGCATTTGTATCTAAAGGCTTGACTTACTCTGCTCTTTTATATGACAACCTTTTATTAAAACAATTCTAAAGGTCTTCTGAACATTCTTTTCAGAGTTACCCAGCAGTAGCATATACTAGCCCTTGGACTTTAAGCAGCTTATAGACAGAACTCAACTAATTGTTTCGAATCGCTGGCACATGTACAAGTGTTCAATAAATATTTATTGAGTAAATAATCCCACAGTGAAGAAATGGATTGAACTGAGAATTGCATCCCTTTCTATGTACTAAAGTTTAAAATCATCCTAGAAATTATATCGCATAGAGCTACAGCTGTTGCTGACATTCACTTCAGTGTTTATTAATTAAAGCATTAACTCCCCCATATATGGGCTGATTGACTTCTATATTCTTAATGGCATGACATGGGCTCATACTTGTATTTCTCCCACTGGATTCTGTACTCAGTCTCTTAAATCACACTTTATAAGAAATAATCATTGCATGGAGCACTACTATTTGGGAATGTGTGTGTGTGTGTGTGTGTGTGTGTATGTCTGTGTGTGTGTGTGTGTGTGTGTGTGTGTGTGTATGTCTGTGTTTGTGATTTTGTTGCCTGGATAATTATAAATGTCACAGAAATCAATCAGTACGTGAAAACACAGGCCTCAACTTCAGACATATTTCATAATTACAAACATGGTTTCTACCATTAAGGATTCCATACTCCAGTGCATAAAAAAGAAATGTACATACAAAATAACAGAACTAACATGAGGAATTTTTGGATAAAATTAGAAAGTGTCCTACAATTTCCCTGTTGAACTAAAGATTTACTTGACACTTGGAAATAACATACATAGTCCTATGGAAGTGCATCACATCAGTCTCAGAAGCAAAGACGTGTTTATGGAAAGGAGTATTTAAAAAAAAAAAAAAAAGAAGAATACTTACTGTCCTCTGAATCCATGTTTAGGGTTTACCTCTCTTTACAGAGCTTTCTCCAGATAACATGCTCTCAGCCTTCCTAAGGCCACAGCACTTTAATACAGTGCCTCAGGTCGTGGTGACACGCAACCATAAAATTATTTTCATTACTACTTCATAACTATAATTTTGCAACTGTTACAAATTGTAATATAAATACCTGTGTTTCCTAATGGTCCTAGGCGACCCCTGTGAAAGGGTCCTTCAACACTCAAGGGGTTGCAACCTACAGGCTGAGAACCATTGCTCTAGATCATTCTTCCACAGCCTGATTATTTTTGTAGACCAAGGGAATAGTTCTCATGATCTTTTGCTTATACCTACTTCTAAACTTATTTTCTTGTTCAATTAGTTTATCATTTTTACTTCATTGGCTATTTTTGGGAAGATGAAACTCATGAAATCTAGGTGGTGTGGTGGTTTGAATAAGTTTGACCCCACAGGCGTACATATTTGAATGCTGAGTCATCAGGAAGTGCTATTTGAGAAGGATGAGGAGGTGTGGCTTTGTTGGAGGAAATGGGTCAGTGGGGGTGGGCTTCAGGGTTTCCAAAGTCCAAGCCAAGCCCAATGTCTCTCTCTTCCTCCTGACTGTGGGGGTCCAGATATAGAACTCTCAGCTCCTTCTGCTGCATCATGTCTGCCTGCACGCCTCCATACTTTCTAGCATGATGATAATGGACTAAACCCCTGAACTGTAAACCAGCCCCAATTAAATGTTTTCTTTTATAAGAGCTGTTGCATTCACAGTGTCTCTTTACAGCCTTAGAACTGTGACTAAGACAGATGGTAATTATAAAAAATATGTCTAGTGAAAAGAAAGCAACCCTAGTAAATTCTTTGTGTGTAGACTGATTTCCTTTAAGGGGTTCTCCCAAGACTCATTTATATTTCTTTGTAAGCTGGAGTTTAGCTCATGTTAGTGAGTTTATTGAAAAGGTTCTCATCCCAAGGTAAGATGGGCTTTCAAATGATTCAGAAGCAATGAGGAGTTGGCAAAGAACAAAAGTGGAAAATTCTTGGGCAATCATCTTTTTGTTCATATACCCTTTGAAATGGGTACATTTTGCTTATCTATAGAAAAATTGGAGGAACCACTATGAATATGGTCACTGATATTTTGGTTACACTTGAAGAGTAATAGACTGCAAACTAGTTGATTCAGGCTACATAAAATTTGGACCTACTAGAATCCAATATTCCACTATGGAGGATGCTAATTACAGTGAGCTCCCTAGTTGAAGCTGCCTCACATGTAGAGATGTCACATTCAAATCCTTTCCCCTGTCACTCTTGCTCAATCCTCCCAGTGATAAGCTTCAATTAATTTTATTCTATGACAGTAGCAATGGGCAGATATCAAATGCAAACAAAATAGGAGCTAGATGTGATTTAATATAGTCAAAGTATAGAGATAACACTAAAATTTTGGGTTTAAAAACATGAGATTTAATATAAATTAATTTTGTAAAGGAGGAAAAAAATATAAAAATCATCAGAAATTAAATAAAATATTTCAAGAACAGTTACCAGAAGCCCTATTTAGAGATAGTTTTTATTCTTACTGAGCACTGAGAATCATCAATGTGGCCTTTGCAACTTGGGCCTCCCAGAATGGTTCCCTCAAAGAAGGGTGGCAAGAAGAAGGGCATATCTGATATCAAGGAGGCAGTGACCTGAGAATGCGCCATCAAGATTCACAAGTTTATCCATGAAGTAGGATACAAGAAGCATGCCCCTTGCACACTCAAAGAAATCTGGAAACTTGCCATGAAGAAGAGGAGGACTCCAGATGTGCACATTGATACAGACTCAATAGAGCTATCAGAGCCAAAGGAACAAGGGATGTTCCATATCATATCTGAGTAAATTTGTCCAGAAAACATAATGAAGGCAGGGATTCACCAAACAAACTCTACATACTGGTAACATACATACCTTTTACCACACTCTAAAATCTATAGACAGTCAATGTGGATGAAAACCAACCAACCAGCTGAATATCAAATAAAGTTGAATCATCAAGTCCAAGAGGATGGTGCCAACAATATCAGTACTGGTACAGAATATTACAGTATTATCTTACTACTGGAGTTTGCCATCCAATTCAAACAGTATTTGAGCACTTTGGATAAGTTATCATGGTATAATAGAGAAGAATAAAAGATGTGCGAAACAAAATTCCTATCTCCAAAAAACCTTTTGATCCATGACAATACTAAGTCTTAACAAAGAAGGGTATCATACAAATTGAGACAAAATCATCTTGCAAGAACTTAAAGGAGACCGGAGCTTAGAAGTGAAGGAGTGGGCTTCATGAAAGAGGCAGCAGCATCCATGTGGGTGCAAAGACAGAACAGACTTGACTGGAAAATACTGAAAATGTTGGCATTTCAGTTGAATGTCTTAGGACCACGCTGTAGATGGTAACAGAAGGGAAAACATGAGAATGTTTGCTACTCCTTAGGAAGCCAGTGGTTGTTAGAATCTAGGAGGAGAGTGAAAGTTAAATTGGGGAGGATGGATTGTACTAACCAGTCAGAGCAAACACTTGTCTGACGCTAGCACAGAATGGGCATTCATGTAATTAAATGTAGACCTGGAGTGATTAAATGTAGACAGGCTGGAGTGATGTCTCCAACGTTCAATAAGCCACAGAGTCCTTCAGTTATGATCATGGATGGAGCCCTTTGGTGAGTAGGTCATTGTAACCATGGGCAACATTTGCAAAGTTCATAGCACACATCAGGCACAACCCTATCTATCATTGCATAGTACCCCGTTTTTAATATCATCCTGTGATATATTTTCACAGGTACAAACAAACAAAAAACCAAACAAACAAAAATCTAGTCTCCCAAGGACTGTGAACTCTGGAGCAGTAATTTCAACCAGTCTATTAAGATTACTTAGTTTATTACCTAGGTACCTTAGAGAAAGTGTGGGCTCATAAATGTTTTGTAGTTACACTTGACATTATAGAATTGCTCCCACATGAGATTCCTAAGTAGTTCCTACCATATATAATGTTTGGTAACAAGATATTAATGGCATCAAGAAACATAAGCAAGAAAAGAAACCAGTGCTATTAGGTAATCATAGTTAATAATGAAATATGAGTGTTTACTATAGAAAGTGGCTTGTTCAGAGTTACAGGCATACTTTTGTATGGTCATCAGTCTTTTTACAAGATGCCACATTTCAAACTGGGCTATTAATCCCATTTTGCCTGCATTTCAGACTCATTTTTACAATGTGAAATTGCTATGCAACATACATTTATCAAATATCACCCACAATGGCATTGGTTTAGCATTGCTATATCATTTCTTTCTTTCTTTCTTTCTTTCTTTCTTTCTTTCTTTCTTTCTTTCTTTCTTTCTTTCTTTCTTTCTTTCTTTCTTTCTTCGTTTGTTTGTTTGTTTGTTTGTTTTGTACATTGGAATTTTGTTGCAAGATCAGTCTGAGAACACAGCTCATTTCTCTTTGTGTGAAACTTTAAGTGGGTGACTTAGACTACTCACAACAATTCTATAATGACTTTTCTTTCCCCTTCTTTTTCTTTATCTTCAAACCTTTTAATAAATACACCTTCATTTTTCGATCTGTGGTTTTAAAACATAAATCCCCATTGAAATGTTAAAATTTGCTGCCAGCTCTTTAGCCCAGTATAGGAAAAAATGACCTTGCTTTGGTCTGAACACAGAAACAATTTGCTCAGGAATTATTTTAACTCAAGTTGTAAGAAAAGTGTAGAAAATGTTCCCTAAAAAGTACAGTAGATTTTATTTTATTTTATTTTATTTTTTGCTATGAAGAGTGTGTTATAATTCTCCATAGAAACAGAAACAGAACCAATAAGGTGTGTGTGTGTGTGTGTGTGTGTGTGTTGTATAAATTATAATTAACTTCATATGCCTACATGTAAGTATTTCTTGGGAAATATTTTTCTTTTGTTCTTGAAAGCTATTTTATCTTGTCCTCAAATTCTAGACTCAAATGTTCAAGCTGTAGCTGTGAAGAGCCAACCTGCTTTGCTTTCTCATTGCTATAAACTTTGCCCATAGATTCTGTTTCCTGGAGAGAAATCTGTTTGTATTTGCAATCTTGATTTAGACTGCCTTATGTATTTTGTTACTTATTTATTTCTTGTTCTGGGAAGGCTTATGGTTTTCTGCCTAGGACGTGCTTTGAGCAATTGTCTATGGGACCTTGGAAGCCAAGATGGGGATGCACAGAGTGGGGCTGCTCAGAGATCGTCTAGGAATTACCTAGAGAAGAATGGCTATCTTGGGTTAGCGCAGTTCTTGTAAATTACCCCGTTACCTTCATCATTTCTCTTGGAAACTCTCACCACTGCCTTAGTAATAACAGTCTCATCTTAGTCCTTCTCTCACCAAAAGCAGAGAAACTTCATGCCATTAGCTAAATTTGTCCATTTTCCCAAATTCCCACCTTGGAATCCCAATCCCAGTGCAATGGATTAAGGGGTGGGTCCTTTGAGAGGTAATTATGTCATGAGGGATGAATGCATGAAGCTGGTTAGGAAATTATGCATGTTATATGCATCAGGAGGCAACAGAGTTTTACATGGTTCTAATATAGAAAGTTCTAGATACTGAGAATGGTCTAAGTAAAATAAACTCATTCACCTTTACATTGGGATGAGGAAGTAAGAGGCAAGGATGGATGCATGCTGACAGAATTCTATTTGGAAAAAAACGTAGTTAATAACTGAAACTAAGAAAAGTAAGAGCAAGAAGTCATTGTAAAACTGTTAAAGACCAGAATGTATGTAGGAGAATGTGCCTGGGTCTATGAAAGTCTTTTTAAGGTGCTTGACACGCCCTGAGTTTAGATATCTGTGGGGAACACATGCCCCTTACATATCAAAGGGTATGTGGTGGTGTCTTTTCAGTGGGGAACATGGACAGTTCAGGGTTGTCTGAACAGTGCTCTTCAAAGATCATCATCCTCATTAGTCTTAGAGCTATTTCTTTTTTGAGACTCTCCAGTGTATTCTCTGTGTATTTGCTGCCTGGAGAATACAATGCTTCCATATCTAAAGTTTTCTTATTCTTTTTTTCTTTTATTCAATATTCTCTTTATTTGCATTTCAAATGTTATCCCCTTTCCAGGTCTCCCCTCCGGAACCCCCTATCCCATCCCCTCCTCCAACTGCCTCTTCACCACCCATCCACCCATTCACTCCTGCCTTCCCACCCTGGCATTCCCCTACACTGGGGCATCGAACCCCCTCAGGTCCAAGGGCCACTCCTCCCACTTATGTCCAGCAAGACCATCCTCTGCCACATATGTGGCCGGAGCCATGGGTCCCTCGATGTGTACTCTTTGGTTGGTAGTCCAGTCCCTGGGATCTCGGGGGAGGGGGGTCTGGATGGTTGACACTGTTGCTCCCTCCATGGGGCTGCAAACCCCCTCAGTTCCTTCAGTGCCTTCTCCAACTCCTCCATCGGGAACCCCCACCCCTACCCCACTCAGTCCAATGGTTGGCTGCGAGCATCCAGTCATTTCAGGCTCCTGTCAGGAAGCACTTCCTGGCATCCACAACAGTGTCTGGGTTTGGTGACCATATATGGGATGGATCCCCATGTGGGGCAGTCTCTGGATGGCATTTCCTTCTGTCTCTGCTCTGTACTTTATGTCCATGTTTTCTCCTGTGAGTATTTTTCCCCCTTCTAAGAAGCACTGAAGCATCCACACTTTGGTCTTCCCTCTTCTTTTTCTTTATGCTTAGTCATTTTTTATTGGATATTTTATTTATTTACATTTCAAATGTTATCCCCTTTCCTGATTTCTCTCCCAGAAACCCCGTATCCCATCCCCCCTCCTCCTGCTTCTATGAGGTGTGCCCCCAACCCACCCACCTACTCTCACCTCCCCACTCTGGCATTCCCCTGCTTTGGGGCATCAAGCTGAACTATCACAGGATCAAGGTCCTCTCCTCCCATTGATGCCCCACAAGGCCATTCTCTGCTACACATACAGCTGGAGCCATGGATCCCTGTGTACTTCTTTGCGGGTGGTTTAGACCCTGAGAGCTCTGGTTGGTTGATATTGTTGTTTTCCTTATGGGGCTGCAAACCCCTTCAGCTCCTTCAGTCCTTTCTTTAACTCCTCCACTGGGGATCTGGTGATCAGTTCAATGGTTGGCTGTGAACATCCTCCTCTGTTTTTGTCAGGTTCTGGCAGAGCCTTACAGGAAACAGCCATATCAGGCTCCTGTCGTATCAGCACACACTTCTTGGTATCCACAATAGTGTCTTCGTTTGGTGCCTGTATATAGGATGGATCCCTAGGTGGGGCAGTCTTTGGATGGCCTTTTCTTCAGTCTCTGCTCCACACTTTGTCTCCATATTTGCTCCTGTGAGTATTTTGTTACCCCTTCTAAGAATGGCTGAATCACCCACACTTTGGTCTTCCTTCTTCTTGAGCTTCACGTGGTCTATGAATTATATCTTGGGTATTCGAAGCTTTTAGGCTAATATTCACTTATCGGTGAGTGCATACCATGTGAGCTCTTTTGTGATTGGGCTACCTCACTGAAGCTTTGCAATTTTATGAGGTCCCATTTGTCAATTCTTGATCTTAGAGCATAAGCCATTCTGTTCAGGAACTGGTCTTCCCTCTTTTTGAGCTTCATATGGTCTGTGAATTACATCTTCTGTATTCTGAACTTTTTGGGTAATATACACTTATTAGTGAGTGTATACCATGTGTGTTCTTTTGTGACTGGGTTACCTCACTCAGGATGATATTTTCAAGTTCCATCCATTTGCCTGTGAAATTTCATGAAGTCGTTGTTTTTAATAGCTGAGTAGTATTCCATTATGTAAATGTACCACATTTTCTGTATGCATTCCTCTGTTGAGGGACAACTGGGTTGTTTCCAGCTTCTATCTATTATAAATATGACCACTATGAACATAGTGGAACATGTGTCCTTATTACATGTTGGAACATCTTCTCTTTAATGAGCTATTTTTTGCTAGCTTATTATTACAAAAGCAATACCGATTGGTAAACAATTTAGGCAGATAATGGATAGAAAAACAAACAAATGCAGAGTTTTAGATCTCTATTGAGACATTTTTAATTGACTTTTTGTTTATCATCTACCAGTGGTGCTACTAAGGGAGTAGCCATCATGTGCTTAAATACAACATCAATACAAAGATCACAGCTGCAACAAAACATATCCTATCCTCACTGTACACATTCTATATTCATACTATTCACTATTCATATTCTTTTGCATTTGGTCTCCCAACACTGGCTGACAGGGTATTCTTTTTTTTTTTCTTCAATTTTTTTATTAGATATTTTCTTCATTTACATTTCAAATGCTATCCTGAAAGTCCCCTATACCCTCCCCCAACCCTGCTCCCCTACCTAACCACTCCCACTTCTTGGCCCTGTCAGGGTATTCTTAAGTAGATGTATATATTTAAGCATATATATGCATATATATATATATATATATATATATATGTGTGTGTGTGTGTGTGTGTGTGTGTATACATATATATACATACACATACTCATCAGTTGGTGAACTTGATTCACTGGTTGAGGTAAATGAAATATTTCAAGGGGGAGTCTGCTTAGCACAGCAAATGAGAAAATATCATCTGTGATGTAGACAGATTTTGATCTTGTGAACCAAAGACAACTCCTGACTCCCAATGGGGACTACTATCAGAGAAAGATATCTGCTGGTATTTGAGAAATAAATCCATTTTTTTTTTTTGTACATGCCTTAGACCACCAGAGTCGATGCTTTCCTAAGAAACAAAACAGATGAGTACCACTTCAGGTCACGTTCCTTCTGTTTCTCCAGGGCTTCTCTTGTGTCTGAGAGCCACAGACTTCCTTTCTTAAGGAAGTCTTTCTTATTGTCCTAGTAAGAACTGGAAGGTCCAGAAAAAAAAAATACTTGCAAGTAGAGGAAAGGAGAAGACCAAAGAGCCAGCTTCACATCTGTCATGCGAGAACATGTTCAATGTGAAAACTGAGTTCACTTTGGCGGTAATTTATTTCTGTCTAAATTGAACGAATTTGTGAAGATTGCTGAGTTGATGTTCTCTTTTATTAAGAAAATAAAAGATTGGCTTGCATTATTTTGACAGTGTTATATTAAACAAACTTGCTTTAGTCGAGCATGTGCAGTTAAAAGGATACAGTTGTGTCACTAAATATTCTCCAATTTTAAGATTGTAAACGTTCATTGTACATGTGTAAAATGTCTAATTGATACATCAATATTTTTTATAATTTGGAGATTATAATTTGGAAATTATATTTGAAGAGTTCCAGTTGAAGGGAATCAGTCTTTTCTATTAGAATTTTCTTTTTAACATCATAATTTTTCAAAAAAATAATTGTTTATTTATTTTATGTATATGAGTACACTGTAGTTGTCTTCAGAAACACCAGAAAAGAGCATCAGATCTTATTACAGATGGTTGTGAGCCACCACGGGAACTGAACTCAGGACCTCTGGAAGAACTGTCAGTGCTCTTAACCACTGAGCCATCTCTCCAGCTTCTCTATTGGTTTTCTAACCATTCCAGGGTTTCTTGATCCATCTAACTCATTACAGCAAAGAGAAGAAGAGAGAAAGGAAAAGAAAAATCCCAAGACTGCCTTAGAAAAATCCTGTTTCACATTTTAGAAGCTTTTCAATTTCAGAGTTGATACAACTTGCCTCTTCATGTAGTTTACAGATGTACTTGACACATTTTGAAAAGGCTCAAAATTAAGATCATGGTTTCATGTTTCCGTTTGCGTAAATTTAAAATCTTGATTTTTCCAAACCCGAAGAGATTTTTTTCCTGATGTCTGACTCTGGCTTTGGACCTGTAAGTGTGTGAGCTGTGTACCAGATGCTATATGGAGACTCTGCAGCCTGTGTTCTGGGGGCCTTCTGCACGTGCTGTGAACGACCCGAGCAGGACCATCCAGCTTTCCGTAGGCACGCCTCTCTTTTTTTTAAAATTTATTTATTATTATTTTCTTTATTTACATTTCAAATGCTATCCCGAAAGTTCCCAATACCCCCCCCCCCGCCCCTGCTCCCCTACCCACCCACTCCCACTACTTGGCCCTGGCCTTCCCCTGTGCTGGCTCATATAAAGTTTGCAAGACCAAGGGGCCTCTCTTCTCAATGATGGCTGATTAGGCCATCTTCTGCTACATATGCAGCTAGAGACTCGAGCTCAGGGGGTACTGGTTAGTTCATATTGTTGTTGCACCTACAGGGTTGCAGCTCCCTACAACTCCTTGGGTACTTTCTCTAGCTCCTCCATTGGGGGCCCTGTGTTCCATCCAATAGCTGACTGTGAGCCTCCACTTCTGTGTTTGCCAGGCACTGGCATAGCCTCACAAGAGGCTGCTATATCAGGGTCCCTTCAGCAGAGTCTTGTTGGCATGAGCATTAGTATCTAGGTTTGGTGGCTGATGATGGGATGGACTCCCGAATGGGGTAGTCTCTGGATAGTCCATCCTTTCATCTTAGCTCTAAATTTTGTCTCTGTACCTATATCCTTTCATGGGTATTTTGTTCCTTATTCTAAGGAGGAATGAAGTATCCACACAATGGTCATCCTTCTTGGTGGCACGCCTCTCTTGGCAGCTGTTTCAAGTTGATTCTGCTGGTTTCCTTCTGAGTCTTTTTGTAGCTTTACAACCTTACTCAACACAGGCCTGGAGGCAACAAGGGCACTTGGCAGGCATCGTTATGTAAGCTGAAGCTGCATAGCTGAGAAGATGGAGACACTGAAGAACAGGGACCCAACATTCATTCTAGTAGTAAATACTGCTGTCCTTACCAATCAAATAATGAGTTTTAACTTTCTAGAGGGGGTGTGTGGAGAAAAGTAGGAAAGATGGTCTGAGATCATACCAACATACCACATAGTAAGTGATAATTGATGTTTTATTCGCTTAGGATTTAATTTGATATGGATACAATTCACGGAAAACTCTAGAACAGTAGATCTCAACCTGTGTGGGGGTTGTGACTACTTTGTGGGAGTCACATGACTCTTTCACAGTGGTCACCAAAGACCATTAGAAAAACACAGGTATTTTCTTTATTGTTTATAACAGCAGCAAAATTACAGTTATGATATAGGAACGAAAATATGGTTGAGGATTTCCACAACCCAAGGAACTAGATTAAAGGATAGCTGCACTAAGAAGGTTGAGAACAGTTACCCGAGGATATGACCCCTTCCATAAGGAGCTATTGTTTTGCAGCCAGAAAGATGGCTACATAGACACTGAAACGTAGTTAAACATGAATCAGTCTTATAAATTAATATGTCAGCCTTCTTACTCTACATGATCTAAGATTCCAGAGCACAGAGTGAGCAGGGAAAAGCTTCCTGGAGATAACATTACTCATGTCACATGTCTGGAACCTGCCTTTGGAGAAATATTTAGAATATACACTCAGGATGCCATGGGTTGATGTGCCTGAAGATTTTCTTCAGAATCAATTTTAGATTTCGTCTCAGAGAAAGATTCGACTCTTTCAATGCAGAAAAGTGCTGTTTTATTGAAATACTTTAGAAATAACTTTAAGATTATAGGCATTTTAAAAAATGAGAGATAACTGGAGCCAAATAATTCATGCTAAAGATGCTGATTGAATTGGCAAAATAATTTCATGAGTTGCTGTGAGATGCAAAGCTATGTTCTAGACTACTGGAGAATACAAAAGCATGCTTATATACAGGGAGCTAATGATGTTACAAATTAGCTGTTGGCTCATGTAAATGAGGGGGCACAGAACCACAAAAGTGAAAAATAATTCTAATTAAGGAATTTTTTTTTTTTTTATGATTCAACAAAAGCTCCAAGAGCTTCGCGAAAATCCAATACATTAACTACACTTGTGACATGCTCCAACAAAGTTTGTAAACAAATCAATGGCTCTTCTGTTAAAACTCAGACTCTTCAGAAAACAGTGTCAATGACAAGTTATTGACTAAGAATAGCATGCATGGTGACGATGTTGATGATGACAATCTTTATCATTAATTTTTGGGGGGGGAGATGTAGGCGGCTGAATCTTTTTCTGTAGGTCTAAGGTGGCACTGAACTCAGTTCGTAGTTCTAGCTGGCCTTGAACTTTTAATTAATGCTCCTTTCTCAGCCTTCCTAGAGCTAGGGTTCCAGACCAGAGAAGAGGTACTGTGCTTGGACAATGAATTCTGCATTTTTATCTGAAAGAGCAGAACATGGTATGTAATTCTAGAGCCAGGTTCCCTTCCCTATAGCTGACTTGTTTTCCAGATTTATGTGTATAAATAACTA
Organism: Mus pahari; assembly: GCF_900095145.1. Lineage (NCBI taxonomy): Eukaryota > Metazoa > Chordata > Mammalia > Rodentia > Muridae > Mus > Mus pahari. Next base: position 60,873,106 of record NC_034608.1, on the reverse strand, counting down.
TACCTTGTGTGTATAAATAAATAACTATACCTTATGTGTATAAATATCTATACTTTGCTTATTTTCCTCACCACTTATCTACATTCACAGAACAATGTTTTCACATGGGAAGAACAAATGGCTGAACTCTGGAAGAGGATTAGCACCTGTTCAGTCCAGGTATCAGACAGAAAAGTTCATGTTCAGCATCAACTAGTTGCTGGTGTGTTCAGGGCACGGATAAAACTCCAAGTCCTAACTCGAAGCTCTCCTCTCACATAGGACATCTTCCTTTTCTTTCTCCAGGACAAACTTTATCTTCTTCACCTTATTCTGTGCTTTTGGATCAATCAGAGGGAACCACTAGGAATCAGAAAGTAGCCTGCATACACTTTACACTCAGTATTTGCTCTCCCCACCCCTCCTTTCTGCATTGGAGCTGTGGTGACTGCTCCCTCCTGATACCCTGATAGTAGAAATGCTAATTGTACCTGCTATTCTTATCTCCAAAACGCTGTCCCGATCACCCTAGTTTCTTAAAAATCCCCCCTTCTTCATTTTGTAAACAATCCTTACACTTTATCATTCACCCACTGTGTACCTGATACCATCTCTAATCAGAAAACTCCTGCTATTTTGGCCAAGAAGTGGATGTGATTTACAATGCATCTGTGAACATTGAGCCACTGCTGCAATGCTTTGCAAGGTAATCAGCCCCTTTGTGGGCCAGGGGAAGGACAATATGCACTTATTGTGCATGGGTACAATTTAGCCAGGGTTCTATAAACTAGGTCAGGGTTTCTCATAGAAATTATAGTCACATAAGGTTGGACATACTATTTGCTAACAATTTTTAAAATGCCTCAATTATATTCTGTATTTCATGGCTCAGTTGAGTCCAGGAAAGACCAGTATTTGTATGAGAAAACAGCTGACTCAAAGGAGCTAGCAGGTCACTCTGAAGAAAGGGAAATTAAATATCTTCCCCAAATGTAAATATTTTTAGTATGCAAATGATGTAATTGTGAAATAGATACACAGAACATAGAATAATACTACAGAAATTTATCATGGAAGAGTATTCATAGAGAGTAAGATATAGTTAAACATCTTAGACATATTTGCAGAGTTCTGAAATCTTGTAACAACTTGGAAAATAATAGTCTGTACTGTGTTAGACCAGTGTTCTAGTTTTATTTTTATTGATGTGTTAAAGACTATTTATGGTGGTTTAAAGAAGAATGGCCCTTATAAGCTCATATATTTGGATATTTAGTCTCTAGTTGGTGGAACTATTTTGGGAAGGATTAGGAGGATATTAGAGAGGGTTTCCACTGCTGTGAAGAGACACCATGATCAAGCCAATTCTTATAAAGGATAACATTGAATTGGGTCTCCTTATAGCTTCAGAGGTTCAGTCCATTATTATCATGGCAGGAAGCATGGTATCATCCAGGCAGATGTGGGGTTGGAAAAGCCGAGAGTTCTACATCTTGATCAGAAGGCAGTCAGCAGATTACCTTACTGGGCAGAGGTTGAATTTAGGTGCCTCAAAGCCCACACCCAAAGTGACACACTTCCTCTAAAAAGGCTACACTTCCTCCAATAAAGCCACACCTCCTAATAGTGCAACTTCTCATGGGCCAAGCATATTCAAACCTCCAGAGGAAGTGTGGCCTCCTCGGGGGAGGTATGTCACTAAGAGTGGGCTTTGAGGTGTCAGTCTCTCTGTATCCGTGCCTTGTGCTTCTGGATCCAATGTAAGCCCCCCAGCTACTCCTGTAGCACCATGCCTGCTTGCTTACTGCCTTGCTTCTCACTGTGATGAAAACAGACTAACTCTCTGAAACTATAAGCAAGCCCTCGATTACATGTTTTTCTTTTATAAGTTGGCATGATCATGGTGTCTCTTCACACAGTAGAAAAGTAACGAAGACACCATGACACAAAACAACTTAGGGAGGAAAGGCTTTATCTGGTTACACACCCCAGAGCATAGTCTACGGAGGAAAGTCAAGACAGGAAGTCAAGTGGAACAAAAACCTGGTGGCAGGAAGTGATCAGAAGCCATGGAGAAACGTTGCTTACTGGCTTGCTCTCTATGACTTGCTCAACATCTCTCTCTCTGTCTCTCTGTCTCTCTGTCTCTCTGTCTCTCCGTCTCTCTGTCTCTCTGTCTCTGTCTCTGTCTCTGTCTCTGTCTCTCTCTCTCTCTCTCTCTCTCTCTCTCTCTCNTCTCTCTCTCTCTCTCTCTCTCTCTCTCTCTCTCTCTAAAACACAGGACATTTTGCCCAGGGCTCATACCTCCCATATCCGTCAGTAATCAAGAAAATGCTCCACAGATTTTCCTACGGATGGGCCGATCTTTATGGAAGTGTTTTCTCAATTGAGGTTCCCTTTCCCCGGTTGACTCTAGCGTGTGTCAGGTTGACAAAAACAAAGTCAAACCAATCCCAATCAGCAGACTGATATGTAATATCATATTAGGTTGTATGTTTGGTTTGCTACATGAAAGTCCTTTTGAGACTTCTAAGTTGAACATTTCACTTCATAACTATTGATGATAAGAACAGATAAAGCCCGAAGATATGTCATATACATTCCTTCTTTTGAATGAGATGAATGAGAACATGGATCCTAGTCTAGTTATCCTTATACTTTGTTGATTACTGATAAAAAGCAAACTCATTCATCTGTCTCCATACCTACAGTAATATTGCTTCTTAGTCAGCAAATGAGAGTTTACCTTTTCCTGTTGTCCTTTTTGGATCAATTTCATGTACATTTTATTTTGAAGGTATAGAAAGAAAATGCTCCTTCTGCTATGCATCAACATGGGAACTGATATTCTTGTCTGGTGGTAAAATACTAATACTTCACTATAGTCCTATAGTTCCTTATATGTTCCTTAAGGTATGCCCATCTTTATGTCAGCACCTTTAGTATATATTATTGTATATGGGCTCCTTCTGCTCCACTACATAGGAATTCTCTTCCATAGTTTGGAGCCCCCTGTATCCTTCCACATCACCTAAGCAGTTCCAGCATCTCTGACGTGGGTGACTTGATGTTCTTGCCCACAGAATTTACCATTGTGCCTTTGGCATTATATGTGGGACACATATCATGATGCAGCTTTATATTATCTAGTTCCCATTCTAACTTCATTAATGGGACAGGACCTTGTCTTACATCATTAACAGGTTCCTTGGAAACTAATTAGCAGCCAGTCGTGTTGGCCTATTCAATATTATTGAGATGTTCACTTGCTCAAGAAGGGGACTCTAGGAATAAGCTTTGAGTGTCCACATGTGCGCGTGTGTATTTGTGTGGGGAGGATGTATGTATCTGCACATGTATGTGGAGGCTGTAGATAGATACTGGGTGCCATCCTTAGTTGTCTCTAACCGGACAGCTAGTTCTTCTCTAACCTGGTATTTCCAGAGAAGGTTTCCTACTGAACCTGAGACTCACCGATTCAACTAGAGTAGCTGTCCAGCAATACTCAGGGATCCTGTCTCTGCTTGATCGATGCTGGGATAATATACATGCCGTTTCGTCTTCCTTTGGGGGGGGGTTAAAGATCTAATGTTAATTCTCATGCTTGAGTGGCAAGTGCTGCTTTGTCTACAAAGGATTAAACTATTTTCTCGCCCCCCCCATCATTAGAACTGAGCAATTCTAATGATGTAGAATTCTCTTCTCGAATGTGTCATTGTGTAAGAGTGAAATATATTTGCAATTATAGTCACAGACTATATCCATTACAGACTATGTTCATTAAATATCAGTAACTACTTATTAAGTGAGTTAAGGAAAAAAAGGAAATCAAACAAAATCCACTTCCATACAACATCCTTCATGCTGTAAAATCCACACTATTTTCCAACTCCATATTTCTTAGCTAGTCTGTTTTTTTCTTTTAAGTTTGTGTATATATGTGCTTCCAGAGTTCTCTCTGGGCTCACTTTCAAATCTTCTGACTTTATATATTGGAAAGCAAAGCAAAGCATCAAATGTGCCCATGTGTACATGTATGTGCACAAACTTGTGTGTCGGGGGGGGGGAGTGTATAGTTACTTAGGAATAAAAAGCACACCCATCCATACCTGAGCATCTCTGGTCCCTGAAAGCAGCTGCCTTGATATCTAGGCTGCTGAAGCTATATGCAAGACTTCTTTGCAGGGATCTACCTCGGCAGACTCTCCTCTGTATTACAATCCTCCAGATGTCCTGCCATCCTTCCTGCCAGGGCTGATTTTGCCTCTGTGTAAACTCTTGCTGGGTGTAGGCCCAAGGGTTATCAGGGTGCTGGAGGAGGACAGGGTTTGTTCTTCAAATTGTGAACTGCGTGTGGAAGGCACTTACATGCTGCGGTTTCTCAGTCTACATTACCGATGTGGGTAACATAATAATCCTTTTTACCATCTCCCAGTGTGTAAAATGAATCCCTTCTAATAGTGTTGGTGAAATGAAAAAAAAAATTAAATTAATTGAACAGACATGGGTGACAGTCTGAGTAACTCCTGACTGAGCCTGGGTGCAGTGTTTTAGTGCTCCTTAATGCTATGGCAAGGCGTTGTTGCAGAGAGAAGACCATTTAGATTCTTGGTGAACTGTGCTTCCCTCCCCCCCCCCCGCTTCCCCTCCCCTCCCTCTTCCTTCCACCTCCTTTCGCTTACTTCCAAAACTTTATCATCATCACTTTTTGATGGGGCGTAGAGATGGCATTAAACACTATTTGATGTCCTTTACATGATTCCAACACTCAGAATCTTATGGTGCTAAATTCCTAGCTGCTTTCTTTTTTAAAATAGACTTGCTTCAAAGCAAGCTTGTATTTTCCTCATGCCTTTTACTAGCGTTCCAGTCACCAATAAAATATAAGAGGAAAATTCTGACTAAATTTAGAACTCCTTCCCACAGAGTATCTGATGATGCTCTTTAAAGATAAATCCTGCAGAGCATTCAAAATAATATAGGGGAACTCTTCTTCAAAATGGGGGCTGGTGGGAGTCATGTCTTTCTTTTTTTAATCTCTGAACTGTGGGTGATAGAGATTATAAATTCTTTTTCCAGCAAATGCTGTGTTCATGTTTCTCACTTTTTTCATTCATTCTTTTATGATTTCACAAAGCTGACTTCCAGTTAACTTCATGCCCTTAGAGGCTAAACCTTTGGTTTAAAGCTGTTTGAAGGTTTGGACACACTCATTTCTATAAGGTATGCACTCTCATGGTTGTCAGTGACCCAGCATTGGGGGGAAAGCAGCTTTGAGGGTTGATTGACAATCAGCTTCTGGTCTTACAGAGTTCATAGGCGGTCACACCAAATAGCTAGGCATCCCTGTTTCCCCATATTGCTCAGTGAAGGTGCTGGAGGATTCCTCTCACAGGGTCCTGTGACAATGTACATGTAGTTGTAACAGCATTTGGCAAATTCAACCAGTTCTACATCTGAGTGATTCATAGCTGACATCTAGCCAAACCTTCCCGTGTGCACCCTGCCTTGTGTGGACACCCTGTCTCTTTAAGCTCTGGCTACTTTCTGTTGCTTTGAGCTTAGCAGGCTTCCTAGTGCTTTCACCCTAGGTTTGGCTCCTTGTGTGCTTAGTGTAATTCTCACCAACAGTGTTGGCTTCTTTATCCCTTAATCGTCTATTGTGATCACTAAACCAGTTCTGGAAGAAAACCTGCTGACCAATTTTCTCTGCCATTGCACCACTACTAAAAGACTAAAGAAACTCTAAACCTTAGGAGGTTGCGGCTCTGACTCCTTCCCACTTCAGTGCTGCTGATCACAAGAAAATCTGTCTTCTCTGGAGACTCGGTTCTGCCTGCCATCTCCACCTGAACACCATGCCTTTATTCTGATCTTGACACATAGCACCATGAAGTCACTTCAAACTCAAAGTCATGGGTAAAGTCAAGTTTATTAAGCAAAGAAGTAAGCTGGAGAGAGGGGAGAGGGAGAGGGAGA
>NC_034608.1:60847711-60867103 GCF_900095145.1 Mus pahari | reverse complement strand
GAGGAGAGAGGGGGAGGGGGAGAAGAAGAAGAAGAAGAAGAAGAAGAAGAAGAAGAAGAAGAAGAAGAAGAAGAAGAAGAAGAAGAGAAAGAAAGAAAGGAAAGAAAGAAAAGAAAGAAAGAAAATGAAGGAAGAAAGAGACAGAAGGAAAGAAAGAAAGAAAGAAAGAAAGAAAGAAAGAAAGAAAGAAAGAAAGAAAGAAAGAAAGAAAGAAAGAAAGAAAGAAAGATAGATAATGGAAGAAGTTCCACCAAGGAAATGGTTAGGAATCTGCCAACATGCCCACAGCCCCAGAAAATCCCTAGAAAAGAAGAGGGAAGAAGGCAAGAACATGTTAGCAATTTTTCTTGGTATGTATTTATTCAAACTTGGGGTTAAGGATAGAATACTTTACAGTAGAGCCATCTGTGCCCTGGAGACAGCTGTTTTCTTTAATATTGGATGCGAATGAATAGAGCTAGGGTTACAGTGTTACTCGTCTTTTTAAAGGAGTTGAAAGGGAGCTGAAGAGATGGCTCAGGGCTTCAGAGGACTTACTGGTTTTGCAGAAGGCCCAGTTTTGGTCCCCAGTGTTCACATGGTGGCCTGAAATCACCTCAGCTCCAGTTTCAGGGGATCATGCATGCAGTTGGTGAGCATTAATTCACATAGGCTCACACACACACACACACACACACACACACACACACACACACACACACATGCAAGTTAAAGTAAAAAAAAAAAATCTTTAAAAGTGAAGAGTCATCCAGACTGAAGATATAATTTCCTTGGCAGCTGTGTGCAAAGCTCTGAGTTTAACGTCTCCTCTCTCCAAAGGCGTTCATGGAGGAAGGCATTTGTAGCCAAGAAACCACAGACAGATTTGAACTATTTTATTTGTTGAATTTCCTTTGTGGGATTAGCGGTCAAGTTTAGGATGTTGCACACGATACACAATCACAATACTTCTGAGCCACATCGGCATACCAACAGTTGCTATTTGAAATCCCTTGTGTACGTGTGTGCTTTAACACAATGAAGATATTTTATGTATTACTAATTTTTCTTCACCAGAAAGCCTAAAGTTGACATTAGGATGCTTCAAGAAGAAGCAGTGTCACCTTTGCATACGCCACTCCAATCCTTGTATTGATTTTGCTCTCCAAAGACACCTTGTGACCTCTGAGCCTGTTGTTCCCGTTCCTTCTAGAGGTTATGATCTGTGATTCTGAGTAATAACAGCCCTTATCCTGGCTGAGCAAGCAATATTGGTAAGTATGTGACAGAAAAATACGAACTTTCCTCCTAGTAAAAATCGATTTCTTAGTAGGTCGGGGGTGGCTCTTGCCTTTAATCCCAGCACTCAGGAGGCCGAGACAGGCAGATATTTGTGAGTTTGAGATGGTCTACAAAGTTAGCTCTAGGACAGCCAGGGCTATAAAAAGAAACCTGTCTCAAAAGCAAAAACGAAACAACAACACCCGCCAAAAAAAATCAATCAATGTCTTAAAAAAGGATATTCATGCACATGAAGTTATTATATTAATTATATAAATGTACATATAGATTTTTTTTTTATTGTAAGTTGCCAGTAGTCAGAAACACTGCTCAGTGGGTAAAAGAGCTTCCTATGTCCAAACATGGTAAACTGAATTCTATCCCTGGGACCCCCATAAAGATGGGAAGAGAACGAACTTCACAAAGTTCTCCTTTGACCTGTGCGTACATGCTGTGGCATGCTCCCCTCCCCAACACGTCATGCACAATGCATGCCCCGCCCACACAGGTTAAACGCCTCATTGTTTTCTGTAGAGGAACCTTTGTTTGACCAATCAAATCATCCCGCTTAGTCCTGGAAGTTTTGAATCAAGAGCCATCTTTGCATGGTCAAAGAAAGAGGTTGGCATTCTAGAGGCAAGAGTGGGGTCAACATTGGTATGGTCGGCCAGCAACAGCTGTTTCCAGTGGTGGCACTCTTTCTCTGCACACCCATCGTTCTTTGCCACACTGTTTTGGATTCTTTGATTCTTATGGTTTTATGGCTATTATCTAGGACATGTTATCTCTTTACAGAAGTTCATCAGGCTACCCAATGTACTAGTAAAGTTTTTCCTTCAGGAGCGCCCTAGGCTTGGATTCTGACATTTATTATTACAACTTTTGTACATATAACAGTGGGAAAGCAAGCCTCTGCTTGCCATTCCAGTGTTTGGATGAGTCACCTTTATTCTAGTCATCATTCTGCGTACTTCTCTCAGTCAGAGGCACTGGAGTTGGGAAATGGATGCGAAGGCTCTTTAAGGGAGAACAGTTAGCTGGAAAAAAGGGACTCCAAAATTTCAAAATTTTCCTATGATATCAAACCGAAGTGAAGTTGTGAACTTTGGCATTTTAGTTCCTATTTTTAAAGGATCTTGTAGGGGTTGGGGGGAAGACAAAAGATATGGTTAAAATGCTAAATATGATTAAAATAGTTAAAACAATTACATTAATCAGAATTTACCTTAAAGTTTGCTCTATTGGTTTTAGTTTCCAAATTATTTTTCAAGCAAAAATTTCACAAGGTTTTCAAGCAAATCTTGATCCCTTTTACAAAGTAAGGCAATTAAGGTCCTTTAAATTGTCTTAAGGTGGAGAGGGTACCAAGGAGGTTTCATGAATGAAGGTGATAAAACAAAAGCCTTGCATTGTTGTGGAGAGACCTGGGGCTAATTATATTTGATGTTAAATCTGTTCTCCTGTGAGTGGTTGTGAACAAGGAATGAGTCAGCCCTCTGCTTGATTTCCTGTAAACCAGTTTCCCACCCACCTTAATTTGTAAAATAAAGGAGAGCTGATGATTGGGCAGATAAAAGGGAAGGTGGAGCAGAAGGTGAGAGAGAGAGAGAAGAAGGTGAAAATGGAAGAGGGAGAGGATGCAGAAGAGGAGGAAGAAGAAAAAGAGCAGAGCAGAAGCACAGGGCCTGGAGAAACTGCAAGTTCTAAGGGGTCTCATAAGCTGTGGAAGATGGTAGTGTAGTGGTAGCTCTGCCCAATCTAGGTGCACAGCATGTATTCATATTAACTGTGTTGTTTTCACTGCCAGGGCATATTTGGGAGGGAATTTACTGCAACACTACACAGTAAAAATTAAAAAAAAAAAAAACAAAAAACAAAAAACCCTGCAACAGCCAAAACATGACAAAACAAAACAAAAAACCAAAACAAACAAGCAAAAAAAGAAAAACCCATAGACATCCATGGGCAGTTTTGTAAGGAATCACAGGACCTCACTACATAGATGTTTCCTTCACATTTTTCGTACAAAGAAGTCAGAAAAACCATCCTCGGAACATTTACTCAGAAGAGATGGTCTATAATACCTATGTCTAATGAGTCTTTTACATATCAATAGCTGGTTATCTACAAATGTGTGCATGTTCCTTGGAATACTGATAAGTGATACTTGAGCTACAAAGATGAAACTGCCAAGCAGTGAGGTAATGAATATGAATACATGCAATTTTTTTCCCCTTCAAGGTCATCAAGGTCTTTCTTCGAGGTCATAAGGTTCTAGTCGAGCAACACATCTTGTGAGAGAAAATTATCATTTTAAATAGAAAGTCATTAGAAACTATGGGACCAAAGGGTGAGCCAGACAGATGATGTGTTTTCAAAAATTGAAAGCCATAAATCTCAGCTTTCCTTTTTTTGTATGAATTAATTTAGCTAATTAATTTTATAGCTGGATCACAGTTTCCTCTCCCTCCTCCCTCCCGTTCTCCATTTCTCTTCCATTTCTCTTCAGCAGAGAGGCCTCTGTGGATATCACTCAGCCTTGGACTATCAAGTTGCTGTAAGGATAGGCACATTCTCTCCTACTGAGGCTAGATGTAACAGCCTAATAGGAGTGAAAGGTTCCAAAGGCAGGCAAGGAGAGTCAGAGACAGCCCCTGCTCCCACTATTAGGAAACCCACATGAAGACCAAACTACACTTCTGTAACACACGTAACAGGGGTCCTAGGTCAGTCCCACGCAGGTTCCCTGGTTGGAGGTTCACTCCTTGTGAGTCCCTATTGCACCCCCTCTTCTGTAGGATTCCCCAAGCTCCACATAATATCTGGCTGTGGGTCTCTGCATCTGTTGCATCAATTGCTTGGTGAAGACTCTGATGACAGTTATGCTAGACTTCTGTCTGCAAGTATAGCAGAAATATCATTAGCAATGTCAGGTGTGGGCTCCTTCTCATGGCATGGGTCTCAAGCTGGATCAGTCATTGGTTGGCTACTCCCTTAATTTCTGCTCCATCTTACCCCAAGCGCATCTTGTAGATAGAACAAATTGTAGGCTGAAGATTTTGTGGCTAGATAGGTGTCCTAATCCTTCCATTGGCGGTCTTGCCTGGTTACAGGAGATGGCTAGTTTGGTTCAGGCTCCATAATCCACATTACTAAGAGTCTTGGCTTAGGTCATGCTCATCTATTCCCAAGAGTTTCCACTGTCCTAGGTTTCTAGTATGTCCCAGAGATGCATCCCCTACCTCCCAGCCCTAACCCTGTGGTGGTTTGAATACGCTTGGCCCAAAGAGTATCACTATTAGAAGGTGGGGTCTTGTTGGAAGAAGTGTGTCCCTGCAGGCATGAGCTTTGAGACTTCTTCCTAGCTGCCTGAAAGCTAGTCTTCTGCCTGTCTTTAGATCAAGATGTAGAACTCTCAGTTCCTCCAGTGCTATCCCTGCCTGGATGCTGCCATGTTTCCTACCTTGATGATAATGAACTGAACCTCTGAACCTCTAAGCCAGCCTCAATTAAATGTTGTCCTTTATAAGAGTTGCTTTGGTCATGGTATCTGTTCACAGCGATGGAAACCCCAACTAAAACACCCCTCATTCCAGTTGAGTCTTACAGTACTCCCCCTCCACCCTCCCCTCACCTGATCCCTCATGTTTCCGAGCACATCCAATCTGGTCCCTCAACCCCGTGATGTCTATTGTATTTTCCCTTCCCATGTGAATCTCAGATGTCTTGTAGCTCTTCCATATTTTCTTTTATAATTATGCAATTGCTTATTAGATGGTCTAAGAAAGTCCAGAAACAATTTTCCCGTTCTCCTTTTAGAAGCTACAGAGATAAGCTGTTTGTCTTCTCTATTGTTTGTTTATTAAGGTCCATAGTGCTCCCTCAGCTTAAGCTGGAAGGAACCCTACAGTCCTCCCTTCTGTGTTCGTTGAACTCCATTTGCAACCAGCACAGTGGTGTCTAGCAGAGGCAGCTAGAGGTTGATTCTTGTGTGAGCCTTGAAATTATTCATTTTGGAGACATAATCTGCCTTTGGTGTTTATGGATGTCTCCAAACTAGGGTCTATTCTCTATGCAGGTTTTACCTACAGCCAAAAAATAATAATAAATAAATAAAAAAAGCCCTTTCTATGCAGGCTGGAGCTGGATGAACATTCTTGTGACAGGGTGACTCTCTGTGAGGACTGAAGGTTTTGTTTCTCTGCTATCAAGGGAATTGTTTGTGACCGATTACACTTTTTATATAATGAGGACACCAGCTTGCTAATAACTGAGCTGCGGGTATTGTATAACAGTACATTAAGAAAGTAGCCCTGAGATCACACACACACACACACACACACACACACACACACACACACACACACACAGAGGTCTCTACTCATGGTAGCTTAACGCGCCATAACTTTCCTAAGTAGCTAAATTAACTTACAGATTTTTATGGTATTTATTGCATTTCATTTTAATAAGAAGCTATTATAGTTGAATAACTAATTACTTTATAGCAGGTGTGACAAATATTCCTGGGGTGCCATCAGTAAGAAATGCTTTATGGTGGCTTTCTTCATGTCATGAGGAAATAATCAAAGCCAGAGCTCAACAAAAAGAAAAATAAGCTGTATCAGTGCAACAAATGAAGATTTCATTTTCAGTATGCCTCAATATGCTTTATTGTTACATTAATAACCAGCTAGGGCTGGAAACAAGAACTCTATTGAAGCGAATGTATTCAATCAGTAACTAAACAGAGGGGAAAAGAACCCCCCAAACAAAACAAAACAAAACAACAAAAATACTATCTAAGCTCACTCAGGGCCTGGCCACTCCTGGAGGAGGCCTATCTTTGCATCTCTGGTTTCTTTTAACTGGGTCCCTTACCATATATAGAAGGCATAAGCTTGGTTCTGTCTTATTTTGGACCATGGTACATAGGACACTGCAAGAATTATAATACGCTAAAACCGGAAAGTTTTTTCCAGGTTAGCAAAGAGTTCTTATGGCAACATATGGTGGCTCATCCCTGCAATGTCAGCACTTGGGAGACAGAAATAGGGTTGCAACAAGTTTGAGACCAGCCTGGGCTATGCTCAGAGCCAGCTAGAGCTATATAAGGAGACCCTGTCTCAAAAAAAAAAAAAAACCAAAACAGAAAACAGACAAACAAACAAACAAACAAACAGCCAAACCAAACTAAAAGGAAAAAAAAAAACTTCTTATATTTTGACAGGAATATGTAGAAGCAATGCTTAAAATTAAAAAATATCTACAGCTAAGCATTTTGATTTTCATTTATATCCATTTAGAAGATCAGGAAGTCAGATAAACTGTAAGAGGTGTGTAGGGAAACTTGGAGTTGGCTCAACACTCCTAAAGACTAAGTTCTCAGCACAAAGGAGATTTATTTGCTCCAGAGGTTCAGAGGGCAGGGAATAAGAGACTCAGACAGGAGTGAGAGGATGAGGGAGAAGAGGAAGGGAACAAGGAAGAGGGGACAGGGGTTTTTGTCCTGAAGTGGGACAAAGGACTGCCTCTGGATAGAGCAGAGACAGACTTGGCATATAGGCAAATGATGGTTTATAAAGGTAAAGGGGGTTCTTCTGTGTTAGGATGGGTTGTTTAGTTTTAATTGGCCGGGTTCATTAGGTGAGCCAAAGAGGACTTTTGATTGCTGGACTTCAATACTTTAATAGCTGGACCTTCATAGTCAGTCTCAGGAGGAGGAGGAAGTAGCCAAATAAAGCCTTGGTGACTAGCTTTACGAATGTAATCGTCCTATACATTGTATGATATTTGTCTTGCTACAAACCAATACAATATAGTGTATAGGTTTGTAGCAAGACAGAGGGAATGGGAAAGAAAGGGCAAGGCCTGCCAGAGCCACGCCCACAATGCTGGAACTGGCCAGAGTCCCTTCAAAGTAGATTACAGAAAAACATTGGTGATACAAAACATTAAAGAGAAAAGCAAATGGATAATCAAAGACCTCATTACTCTGATAATCAATCTCCAATGATCTAACTATAGATATATAATCAATAAACCAACAAAAGGCAAACAATTCATATGATATACACATTTTTTTTTTCTTTAGAAGGAGCTGATAGACACACTGAACACTAGGAACTTACAAAGGGCTTTAGGAAGTGAATTATTTATCCTCTTATTTTGCAATTAGAAACAAAAGCTAGATTATTGAATTTGCCTTGCCCAGTCTATTAAAGGTATTACCTAGTTCTAATACTATTTCAAATTATAATAATGAATTAATATTTATGTGGCGATCTTGGTATAGCTCTACTTCAAAACTTCACATTGAAATTTAATTTGTCCTTGGGAAAAAAGTTTAATTTGGCTTCAGATTTACTCTTTTTTTTTTTTCTTGGATATTTTCTTTATTTACATTTCAAATGTTTTCCCCTTTCTAGGTCTCCACTTCAGAAACTCCCTATTCCATCCTCCCTCCCCTGCCTCTGTGAGGGTGCTTCCCCCACCCACCAACTCCTATCCTCCTGCCCTGGCATTCCCCTACACTGGGGCATCAATACCCTCAGTCCCAAGGGCCTTTCCTCCCACTGATGTCAGACAAGACCATCTTCTGCCACATATATGGCCAGCGCCATTGGTTGCTCTGTGTATTGTTTGGTTGGTGGTCCATTCCCCGGGGTCTCGGGGGGGGGGGTCCTGGCCTGTTGACACTGCTGCTCCCTCCATGGGGTTGCAACCCCCCTCAGCTCCTTCATTCCCTTCTCCATCTCTTCCATAGGGGATCCCCAAGCTCAGTCCAATGTTTGACTGCGAGATTCCTCCTCTGTATTTGTCAGGCTCTGGCAGGGCCTCTCAGGGGACAGCCATATCAGGCTTCTATCAGCAAGCCCTTCCCTGCATCCACAATAATGTCCAGGTTTGGTGTCTGTATATGGGATGGATCTCCAGATTTACTCTTTTTTAAAAATTTGTAATGCATAGTGTCATTGAAGTCATCATACAGGGTTCACTTAAGTTCCTTTACAAACTCATCTGTCTGCTCATGAAAAGAGCTGGATCTTCACCAGCAGTGGGCAACCATGTGATTTTAGTCAGTGACTTCAGATCTCCTGAGAAAGCTTTAGGAGGAGGATTGGGTAGATTTGTTTCCAAGAGATCTCAGGACTCTCCTGAGCGGCCCTGACTTAGGAACATAGCTCACAACCTGATGGCTCTTCATTCCAAGTTCTTCCTGGGGCCGGGGGGATGGGAGGTGGGGGTGGGGGGTTGGGGGGGCGGGGATTGGGGGTGGGGGTGGGGGAGGAGTCTACTAGCCTAAGCCATCAGCTGCTGCTCTGATATACTGCTGCGGCTGTGTTTAGTGGCAGAAGTGGGGTGATGGGGTGACTCCCCAGAATCCAGCATATGACGTCTCTGCTGCTCCACCTCACATATCCATATGCCTTTTGAGTCCTGGAAATGTGCCATCCAGATTTGAACTCTCTTCCGTTAAGAAAATATATTTATATTTGTGTGTGTGTGTGTTTCTGTGTCTGTGTGGGTGCCCATGGGGCCCAGAAGAAGGAAATGGACTGCCTAGGACTGGAATAACAGGTGGTTATGAACTAGCTACTGTGGGCACCGGGAATTAAACTCTGCTGCTCTGGAACAGCAGCACACACTCTTAACGGCTGACCCATAATTCTAACTCTTTCCGTTTTGTATTATTATTTTTTAAAAAAGATTTATTTATTTTTTATTTATATGAGTACACTGCAGCTGTCTTCAGACACACCAGAAGAGTGCAACGGATTCCATGGATTACAAATGGTTGTTAGCCACCATGTGGCTGTTGGGAATTGAACTCAGGACCTGTGGAAGAGCAGTCAATGCTCTTAAACACTGAGCCATCTCTTCAGCCCTCATTTTGTATTCTTAAAAATAAATAAATAAATAAATAACTCTCTTTTGCTTCCTTGAAGATCCCCCTACTTTCCCAAGACAATAATCTAGGGCATTTGGAGGCCTTTATAGGACAGAATTGTTTATCCGGCACCTTTGAAAAGTATTCATGCCCCCATCTTTGCCCAGGAAAGAGAAACTCATTGGAATATTTTGAGATGCATTTTACTTTCTGAGAGTTGGCAGGAGAAAATCGATTACCACTACCTCAATCAATCCCTTACGTTTTCGAGAATATGGTATGGTTTGGCCAAAGTATTGAACCCCTATTAGCATTGTTATTAAATAAAAGTCCAACTCTGAAAACAGAGAAAAACATTTACTTTAGCTGGTGCTTCATATACCTCACTTTATTATAAACAACAGTGTTTGTTTTTTTTCCCCTGATTCTGTGACACGGAAAATAATACTTGGCAATTGATGGTCATTAAAACAGCATTCTGCAAGTATTGCTGTAGCTTAGGGTGGCCATTAATGTCAGGTTGTGCAGAGACGGGTAGAGTCCGCGTATTTTAAAAATGGAAGGGAACTTAGAAATAATTTTGTTCAACTCCCTGGTTTGTAGATTAAAGTAGTCGTGGAACAATTTGTCATTTTATACCCAATTTAGAAGCTTGCAATATTCTTCTGTAAAATGAAAACATACAATCAAATAAGGTGCCATGGCTTACAGAGACCCTTTCTTTGAACAGCATATGTATTCTATCTACCGGTGGATCTGTGGCAACTCCCATCCTTGATACGCAATAATCTCTGGTGCATTTTAGACCCTATTAATGAAATTATTGAACCGTCCTAAAATGTAATTCACATTTTAATAAAGAATTCAACAAGAATACCTTCACCGTAAGGGAATATTTTGCAATAAAATAAGATTAGGTAGATAGATCAGTTCCGAAAATACTGCAATTCCTGGAACACCGATAAAATTAGTTGAAAATTGAAAAGAAAAAAAAAATCTTGAAAGGCTATGAAAAAAAAAAGAAGTCAAAGATATGAAAGTTTACTTTATATCTCCATGGATAACATGCGATAATATTTAAGTTTCTGAAAATTACATCAGGATGTTCAGTTTCATTTCCTAGTCAATGGACGGCCTTGTTCCCTGGTGCTCCATTAAATCAGCTTTGGATCTTCATGGCCCTCCAAGGAACTTCTAACTCTTTACCCTTCCTAAGAGCCATCTGTTGCATGGAAGTTCCCCCTGGGCCTAACATAAATATTTACATGTGAGTTCATCTAGGGGAGGGAGTGTGCCTAATAAATCGCTGAATTCTGTCCTGCCCAATGTGTAGTTACAGTTTATTTTTCTCAAGGTACCACCAGCCTGAAGCTAACCCAGTGATTCTTTTTCTAATTAGTTCAACCATCTAAGCAGGTGATAAAAACCCTTGAGGTCATTGAGTGCCCTAGATGGCCAGAACTTTCCTCAGGGGTTGAAAGATCGCTTATCTAAACAAATAAAGTGGTCATATGGATTGAAAATATTTAGACAATGTTCTTCCCATGAGTCAAATTCAAAGGATGTAGCCCCTCGAGAGTGATTGTCTTGGCATGGTTTATGTCAAGGCCATCAAGTTACCATTGACTTGAAGCAAACTGGTTATAAATTACTTCAGAATGCTGTGATATCCATTTTCATTGTCTTCAGAAGTTGGCTTATAAAAATCAAAAGAGTTTTCCCCTGAATATAATTAATAATGCATTCAAGCTGGCATTTTGCCAGATTCCTTTGAGGCCATATTAAATAGAAAGATATTTTAAACATTCATTTTGATGAATGGCATGTGCGTAATGACCTTGTGCAATCTAGAGCCGAATCTGAGGTAAAAGCATTGACTAACAGATAATTTATCATGGTGAGGTGGAATTAATTTTTAGTATACTTAATATTTATTTATTTATTTACTTACTTATTCATTTATTTATTTCAATTTAAGAGGAAAATTTTAGGTTTGTGAAATTAGCAAATGTTAGTGCAAAAAACTAGAAAGGTAAATGAAATGGTGAAGATAAAATTAAAAACTAATTTTCAGTTTTGGAAAATACCTACTGTTTTGGTACAAATACTTCTAGGTAAAATATATGCATGTACATCTTATATATTTATTATATTTATATACTTAGGTTTATTTCTACAAGTCTAAAATTTAATAGTGTACTATTTTTTAAATAGTCTACTATTTTTATATCATTTATATTTAAGATAAATAATTATGAATATATCATATATTTAATGTAAGTATAAATTGTATGTAAGCATTATTATTTATTGAACTCTATAATATTTAGGTCATTTCTCTTTTTCTTTTGAGGTGATTCTTTGATGAATATTCATGTACCAGAATCACATTAAATCCTTTTTCTTATAAGACAATTTAGCATACCCCAATATCACCATATTATGGGTTGCCATATAAGGTCATTATTCAGCTTAGCACAGCCATAAAATAGTTATGTCTTTAGGGCAAACATTACATATTATAGTAGAGAGTCCACATTCCTGAAGTACACACCGTTCGATTCTCATACTGCAATGGATACTATGTTTGTTGTGGTTACACTATAGGCAAATCTCATCATTCTCACATGAATTTGTGTGTGGATAGGAATTTCCGTGTGCTAGGCTGCATAATAGGGTTATACTGTGTCAGATTTCTAGAAGTAGACTTGGCACAGATGAGCGGTGTGAAGTACTCCTGTGGGGGAAGTGTTCAAGCAGTTCTCCCTAAATTCTGTCCCCCTGTTGCCTCACAACATTGGTCCAGCTCGATCCGTGTCTCTTGGCTCAAAAAGTTTGATGTACTCTAGTAATTGATCATAAAAAAATGTATTTCTGTGAATAAAATTGGTTTTCTAGTGATACAGTCTGTAAATCTTGTTTTAATCAGTCTCACAAAGTTGTATTGTCTTTAGAGTGTGCAGGGTATTTTTTTCAGGAAGGACTTTCTTTTCTGTTTCATATCTGAGTTTTCTTTTAAGCATACTGTCTTCTCCGTATTGTGTTTAGGCTCTGGGCTATGTCCTTGTTTCTGTTCTTCTGTGGCCATGGCTTATTCCTGGCTCTTCTGTTCTCCTTCCCTCTCCTGAGCACACTTTCATTCTTGAGCCAGACATCAACTTTTGTCCTTTGCAGAGTACATTAGCTACTCCTTCTCTGTGTTCTTCATAGTTTTATTTCAATATGTACTTATATGTATGTGTATATGTATATTCAGTTCCTATATATATTTTTCAGTTCCTATATATATACATTTTAGCACACACACACACACACACACACACACACACACAGCAGCAAACAGCAAATAAGTGCTGGAAGATGTTTACACAC
The DNA here is from genome assembly GCF_900095145.1 of Mus pahari. Classification (NCBI taxonomy): domain Eukaryota; kingdom Metazoa; phylum Chordata; class Mammalia; order Rodentia; family Muridae; genus Mus; species Mus pahari. The sequence continues at coordinate 60,854,583 of NC_034608.1, read as the reverse complement.
AAGCCATTTCTTTCAAGTCACTTTGTAGATTAGGATTTTCTTTCTAAGGCGACAAAGCAAAACACTTTTCATTCTGTTACAAATATTCTTTTCAGACAGGGTCTCACCAGGATTCCCTGGATGGACTGTGACTAACTATATAGACCAGGATGGCCTCAAACTCACAGATCTACCTGCCTCTGCCTCCAAGTGCTGGGGTCAAAGGTGCATGCCACTATACCGTGCAAGAATGTTTCTTTAAATTTACTACTACCTCTTAGCACATTTCTAGCAAGCTTGAATGAATGTCAGCATTCTCTCTAAGTCTGTTTTGGATTGGTTGCAGCATTGTTAGACATAAACATTACCTAGCCAATTACTAAAACATGATTAGAGATAAGATTTTATGTATGTGCAAATAATATTTTACGTCTTACCTGTCTCTTTCATAATGTATTGTTCATAAATGAATAATCGATGGGCTATCAGTTGAGCAAAGTCCTATTGATGGGAAACAGAGATTTGAAACCCGAGATGGGAAAGAGCTCTGGTAGGTTTTTAATCACAGACATTGCGATGGTATTTGTAAGGTATGGTATTTGTAAGGTCTTTATCAATTTTTAAAATACTACTATACTTTGATTTTTAGAATGCAATAAAAACACATCCCAATTACATAAATGATGATTAGGTAGGGTCTATGCTATTGAATTATTGTCTTCATTGATAAAAGGGTGTTAACACCCTGAGTTTTCATCTTTCTCCTCTAATTTTAATCAACAAACCTGACTTGGGTGGTGTGGTCCCTATTCCTGGTTGTCGTTAAGCGTCTGTTGGGGTTTGTGTGTCTAATGATTGCAGTCACCTTCCACTACAGAAGCAGATGCCTTATGAATTATAGATTTTTGCATAACCCAAGTCAGTGGGCATGGGTTCATTTGGATTTTAATAATTTAGGACTAATCTGCTGTAGTTAGAGGACAGATCTACCTTTCATGGCAAAACAGTAAAAAGTGGGCATATAGAATTCACTGGTTACTCTACAATACTTTAAAGGGTTAAAATTACATTGCACAGTAGAAATAAGCTGCATAGACTCTGTGTTTCACATGGAAATTCATGTGAGGATGATGCGATTTGCCTACATCCTATCCACAACAATAATAAATAGTCTCTTTTGCAGTTTGAGAATCAAACTGTGTATACTTCGGGAATGTGGAATCTCTACTAGAATATGCAATGTTTTCACCAAAGACATAATTATTTTATGGCTGTGCTAGGCTGAATAATGGCCTCCCCAGAGACGTCTGCACTATCATCCTAGGAACTGGTGAATGTTTCTTTACAGACATCTCCCCTCCAGACCTCCTAGTGAGATCAGCTAGCCTTTCCTTCCTGTGCTGTATGTAAGGAACTGGCCGTGCAGTTGGTGACACTCCATCGGAGTAAGCACAGCCCACTCCATCCCAGCTTTTCTGTATGCAGTTGGGTTTCCAGGTCCTGCCATGCTAGATGAGGCAGTAAAGAGAGTAGAAATGCTAACATTTGATGTTTAGAGACCTATGCTTGATAAATGGTGCATGGCAGCCTTTGGCTTTTGATGGTTTGTCTGTTTGTTTGTTTCCCAAAAGTCAAGACTGACAAGGAAACACTGATCACATATCAGCTACTCAGTGCAAAGCTGGATGGCCATGAACAGTTACTTTAGCATCCGTATTCGAGCCATTAACTCTCACATCTTTTGTGGGGGCTTATGACTCTAAATAAGTTGGTCTTTACAGAAAGGAGCTTACATTTCAAGCCTAGAGCCTCTGCTTCTGGATCCAGATTCATTTATTGCTTGTCACTTTGCCCTTCAGTCCACTTAGTGGAGGCAGAGTCTTTAAACCCAACAAACTCAATTATCTTCCAAGAAGATTCTTAACCCAATGGATATGGAATCGCATAGGGATCTGGCATTGCCTTGACAGCACTGATGAGAAGTACATGAAATCCTGAAATGGACACAGACCACATAACCACGGGCAATGTAGATTCCTTCTATATGTATAATATGACATACAGTTGTGTGAAATGTAAAAAAGAGTTGCCTGCTGTGGTTACCTTAGTCCGACAACAGTGGCTCAAGTGTGTAAGTTCCAGGAAAATATCTGGGAGCCTGACTTTGAGGCACAAGGTGAACATTGTCTTTGATCTGTTCAACTTAAGGCACTACCCTGCTCTCTGGCTCTGTCTGGGTTTTCATCTCCTGTCACTGTCTCCTGCTCTTTGACAGGAGAGGTGGTCAGGTGAGGGGAGACATGTGAGACAGGGGATGGAGGCATAAAGACGTGACTGGCTTCTGGAGAATGATCCTTTGTATGAGCTAAAGGTCCAAGGAAGCCAGGTGGCAGATGGAGTGATGGCAAGCACGTCAGAAGATGTGCCCAATGCCTGGATCTCAGATCTCTGAGGGCTTGGAGTCCTTAATTGATATGTTATGAATATCATGTTTGTAGATCTCAAAAACGCTATGTCATGCATCGAATACTACATTTTCCCCCAGCTCATGAAACTCAGATCCTTGAGAGGTTGGAATCCTTTTCACAATATCACAAAATATGAATTCATTTGAAATGCTAACACATTCATACAGACATATACAGACATACTTTTTATCTTTTCTTTTTATTGACTACAGCATTTTATAGCAAAAGTAATGGAACATGTGGCATTCTTGGGAAATAAGTGCTCTTTCTTTGAAATTCTGTTTAAGTAGAAACATAAAAAGCTCTCCTGCCTTAGAAGGGTTAATTGTTTTATTAGATAAGTGGAGCCATAACTTTTCCAAGTATGAAGTATTCTATCTATACAACATAAAATTAACATTGGATGGGCTTGGTTCACTTATGAAAACATACAGCTAGAAATTAGACTGTTTTGTTTCTCTGAAAGCTAGTTCATCATACAGGCACTGTTAAAAATGAAAATATAGGGTTTGTGTTTTTCTCTTTTAGAAAAATATTATATATTGAGCTTGCATGTACAAAAGAGAAAAACGGACTTCACAGATTCATCACTCAATATTTGATGTAAATATCTCAGTATATGGGTTTCAAGAACCTTTAAATGTACATATATAAACAAATAAGATCTATTCTAGGCTTTAGTCATAATCCCCTCTTTTTCCACAGTTGTCAATTTAGAGTTATATATATGTGTGTATCTCTCTCTCTCTCTCTCTCTCTCTCTCTCTCTCTCTCTCACACACACACACACACACACACACACATCTATCTATCTATCTATCTATCTATCTATTGAGAAGTCTATGTTAAAATTTAGAAATCTCTATTAAATACTTTTCAAAGAAATCTGGAGATTAGCTTCCTTTTAGAGTCTGTGCCTGGCAGGTGTGATGAATTAATCTGACTTGCATAGCTTTTACTTTTCCTCCAAACAGGTTCATCCCATCTGAATGATATGAATTATTTCTTAGCTCACATGTTTTATGCTTTGTCTTCACCGTCTGAGATCAAACGTCTTTAATTGGGAGCCACAGCATACACTGAATTTAGGATTCATTTCAAACTCACGGGCTTAGACTTATAACGCTAACCCCCTCACTGCTCTGTCGTCTACACATCAGGAAGTCTTACACCACATAGATGTTCCTATTTCTGGAAATGAAAGACTCCTTATAATCCTATTTTAAAGGCTCCTAAGGAGCACATGGACTGTAAATTATACTTCAATATTTGGAGGAGTCGGATTTAAATGAGATAGGATCTTATGAACTAGATTTCTTTTAAGAAACACATCCGCTTACGTTTTGAAGACTGTAATGCATCTGTGGCTAGACTCAGGAAAGGAAAAGTATCTATATAGGATGAATTTTAAGCTGAAAGAACATAAGGACTTGGTGGGGTACTAAGATAATAAAGGGCGTGGGAAATACTTCCCGCAGAGCAGAGAGAACTTCCTGCCCCGTCTCTGCTGCCATGGCTGTTAATGACTAGGCTGTCATAGGCATTCTATGCTGGGTATCTGTGGGTAAGCTGATTGGATAAGCTGGTAACTACTGTGTACAAAACAGGAAACAAAGGTCTTATAAGACACACCTAGTTCTTACTCCTAAAAGGGAAGTTTTGAAAGCATCACTTATTTAAAAGGCACTGGATTGGACGGGAAGTACATCAGAAGAGTCAAAGTTGGCTCCTTGATGTCCAGCACTGATGCTGGCTTGAATGCTTGGCCCATATGGAGTGGCACTATTAGGAGGTATGGCCTTGTTGGAGGAAGTGTGTCACTGTGGGTGTGTATTTAGAGGTCTCATATGCTCAGATTGTGTGCAGTGTGATACATAGTCACTTTTGCCACCTGTGGACCAAGATGGAGAACACTCAGCTCTTTCTCCATTACTATCTCTGGACACCTCCATGTTGATAATGGACTAAACCTCTGAACCCTAAGTCAGCTCCAATTAATGTTTTCCTTTATAAGAGTTGCCATGGTCATCTTGTCTCGTCACAACAATAGAAACCCTAAGACACTATTCCAAAGCCTTACTTTGGTTAGCAAATGCTTTGCCTTCCCATGGAATTTGTAAAATGGAAAGATATTAACTAATATTAAACGCACACATACATGCACACACACACATGCCTTTAGTAAATCATACTTGAAAATATTAATGTTTACAGGATCCACAGCAGTCTTGCGAAAACTTAGCAGCATCAGAAGTATTTGACTGACACATAATCTCTAGAATGAGGTAGTTAGTTAGGTAAGCAGGAATCAGTCATTTTGCTTCTGTGCTGGTCAGCTTTTCATTGTTAACATTATCGGATTTGGAATTATTTTAGGGACACAAATCTAGGCAAAAGCCTGTGATAGCATGCCTGCAGAGGTTTCACGGAGTAGAGAAGAGAGACCATGAATGTAACTGGCACTGTATGGTGGTATGGTGAGCTGAGGTCTCAAACTGGATAAAAAGAAAGAAGGAAAATAAGTTACCAAAATCTCTCTCTCTCTCTCTCTCTCTCTCTCTCTCTCTCTCTCTCTCTCTCTCTCTCTCTGTGTGTGTGTGTGTGTGTGTCTGTCTGTCTCTCTTACCTGATTACCAGTGAAGTATAGCCACCTGACTCATGTCCTGCTGCCACACCCCCACCATGATGGACTGTATCCGTTAAACCATCAAGCAAAATAAACCCTTCCTTCCTTCCTTCCTTCCTTCCTTCCTTCCTTCCTTCCTTCCTTCCTTCCTAAGTTGTTTTTGTCAGGTGTTTTATTATAGCAACGGGGAAAATCACCAATACAACGTCTCACCATCAGACCTTCTAAGGAGAGGGATTTTTGTTTTACAGATTCAGTAGTGTAGCGACATCTTCAACGCACCCATCCTAGTCCTTTGCATGGTTTAGAACCCCAGCCAAGGACAATAATGTCCTGATCATTTTTGCAGGATTCTACTCAGTGTATTTACCAGCAGTTATTTTCTCTTTGGCCCTATCCACTTGTGTGAAAAGGATTGTTCATGCTGGAGAGTGGCCAAATGACTGCAAAGCAAGCCCATAATTAAGACAGCGCTGTGGGTGGTGTGGTTGGAGAGAGAGAGAGAGAGATTGGGGCAGTGTATGTTGTGGCAGACAGAACACTAAGCCATTTTCCATCCTTGCTGGGTCGATCTGGAATTTTTGTTTCCTCCATTTTTTTTTTTTTTTTGTTTCTGTTCATGGCTTGCTCTCTTTTTTTTATTTAATTTTTTTTTTTTCCTTCCTGCTGTAGCTAAGGCCGATGTAGCTTCGGGATGGCAGGAATGCTGTTCAATACTGATTGAAAACATGGGCCGAGATTGTGGTGGGAGAGGCAGCTCAGCACAGATGTTACTCTGCGTGAAGGCTACTCCGCGTGGGGATATTTTCATGTATTTCTATTAATCATTCTCTTGGCAGATCTTTCACTCTCTGACAACTTGTTTTGTAGCAATCAAATAACATGACAACGCAGGATAAAAACAGTGTTTCTTATATAATTGTCACCTATTGGATTCTGCAGCTCATGATTCATCGTTCCACTTTCTTAATGTTTTTTTTTTTTCAGTTATTAGGTGTTGTCACGGTTCAAAACCCATGTGCAGTTCTAGATTAGTATTTATGATGACACACCCCACCTACTCCTTTCTCCTCGATGTCACTTTCTCTAGAGATTTTTCTCTTTGATCCTCCCTAGATATGTCCTTGTTATCCATGGGAAATGGGTAACGGCAGACCCCCGCTTCTAAGCTGCTGCCAATAGGATTGTACGTCTACATGGGGGAAAGAAAGGGGGTTCACTCTTGCTAACCTTGGATGTCAGGCTCCTCTTCGGCTTCATGCTTCAGGAAAGGAATGTTTTGTCAAGGAGTGTTATGGAGTGGGGGAGGCATGAGCAACAGTGAACAACACGCAAACATATGAAATTGTTTACCTACTCAGCATTGGAAGCACGTAGGCAGACCCTGCTTTACTTTCAGAGGTAAGCCCCCCCTCTCTCTTTTTCTGACTGCTATTTTAAATACCCCAGGCAAGAACTGGGAGGGTGGTCCAGTGGGTAGAACACTTGCCCAGGGAGTGTGAAAAGCTGAGTTCAGACCCCCCACAAAAAGCCTGGCTCAGCAGCCTGTGCGTATAATCACATTGTGCTATGGGACGGGAGGTAGAGCCAGGTGACTCTCTGGAAGTTTGTGTGTGGATGAGCTAGCCTGCTCTACGTGGCAAAATCTTTGGCGAATGAGAAGCCCTATTCCATGCAAATGTCAAAAAATCACTTGGGGACAGATGCTAGACCTCTACATATTCAGATATAAGACCCCCCCCAAATCTCTCTCTCTCTCTCTCTCTCTCTCTCTCTCTCTCTCTCTCTCTCTCTCTCTC
>NC_034608.1:60837970-60847686 GCF_900095145.1 Mus pahari | reverse complement strand
TTTTTTTTTTTTTTTTTAAAGAATCTGTGGCTACATGAAAGAAAACCTAAGCAAGAAACAATTCTTTTCCAAAGGACTCGGTCGGTCTTTAGGGTTGTGTGTATCGGGGTGAGGAGGGGGTTTGGTAGGCTTTCCAACTGCAGCTTTTGAAATCAAGGTGAGTGTTCTTTGATGACAACATGTACGTGAGTCAGAGAGGCTGGGGAAAAGATGTGAAGGACTGGCTGCTGTAATTGCGCTCAGTGTGTTCTGCTCTACGTCTGCATTCTTTGAAGGAAAATGTCAAGCTCTGTTTGGGTTTGGGGATAAATCATTTCAGAAGACCTGCTTTACTGGAACATGTCTTCCCCGTTGTTTCTTCTCGTGCCAATACCCCGGAGTTCCACATGAGTCCCTGCGAGCTCGGCAGCAGCGACAGTGCTGATGTTAGCTTAAGTGAATAAGCAGACGAGGTCTCTAGACGACAGAGGCTTCAGAGTTCAAGTTTCTCCCTGTGTCCCACTCAACAGCTGCCTTTATTTGGAATTGTGTTATGGGTATGCCCCTCTGATTACTTCTTCCTTTGAGCTCTCGTGGCAATTTGTACATATCCCTATTGCAGAATTCATCAAATTGGTCTGTAACTAGCTGTTTATGTGTATTCAATACCAATAATTTTTGATAACAGGAAACGCTATTTCAGCAAAATTTTCTGTCCCTAACGACTAGAAAAGTGGTGTGTGTGTGTGTGTGTGTGTGTGTGTGTGCATGCGTGCATGTGTGTGTGTGTGTGTGTGTGTGTGTGTGTAAGATATTTTAGCCATGACAATCACTTAGGAGACAAAACCTTGTAGTATAATAAGTTTTAACAGTTGCTCTCTTAAGAGACAGTACAACGATGACACATAGTAGCCAGCATGCCTTCTCCAACAATGTAGCTTTAGGCAGCCAATGTGACTTATCAGTGTGGGTTGAACTCAGGCTACTGAGCAATGCCTGTCTGGGTATGGTGTCCTGGTGTACCCAGGCTTGACATCAACAAGGTTTTCTTTGTGGGCATATGGTAAACTTTGCACAGCCAAAGAGATGGCTAGACATCATACTGCACTCCATGGAGGACCTGTCTGAGCATAGATTGCCACTCCACACCAGGGCCTTTAATCTTAGGTAGTCTGGACGTTTGTAGGAACTTCATGTAGTTACCACTTCCATATGTGCATCTTTAAACAATGTCATGGCTGTGGCATTGCTTCTTGGAGAGATGCGCTAGTAAGGATTGCCATTTGCTGCTGGTAGCAAGATGGTTACCCAGAGAGTCTCCAGCTGACCAAATGAGCCCCTCTCTAAGCGCCTCTCTACTAGGCGAGGCATTCCAGAGATGGCGCCTTGTGCTGGAATCTATGAGGTACCACTAGCTCCTCTTGAGGAAGGAAGTACTTCTTCTGACAGTTTCTAGAACTGTCAGTAGAAAAACCATTGGCAAGTCGACACCGTGGCTGTGTGACAGTTCTCTCCTTCCATGAACCCACCCTCTTCCATCACTTGCACAGAGAGGAGTTTCCCAATGCAATTCCGTGAACAAATCTGTTTCTCAGCATAGCTGGCTTCACGCTGGCAGTGATGTGAATCTCCCTGCACACCTGGACTTCAAGATGGATGCAGGGAGAGGGGGGATGGGGTGAAGTGATCCTCTTGAGACTCCTTGACAATCACGTCTGCTGCGTTTGCTTAGTTGGGGGTCCTGAGTCCTCCAGCTTTGAAAGGTAGGACTCTGACATCAGCTGCCGCTTAAGCTATCTTACAGGGCAAAATCCTCCAGTCATGACCACAGGAAACTTCCTCCACTGATGCCTGTAAAGCTTTGTAGAAATCCAGATTTCAGGAATCTAGCAGAATGAACAAACAAAACAAAACAAAACAAAACAAAAAAAACTAGATCCCCAAAGACTTCAAGGAAATACGATTTGAACATTGCTTGTGAAAATTTAAAGTTAATGATATTAAGTCATTTATTTTATAACTATGGTTTCAATGAGCCCTGACACATCAAATAACCCTTGTGACATTTATGATGGTAAATTTATATGAATTGTATAATGCAGTTTCCTACATAAGAGCACATGGGCTTTTAAAATTAAGACACAAATACACAGCCAGCACTTTACATCTGCAAGTAGATTCCAGTTACTGCTGATCCAAATATCCCTTTAAAAAAACTTTTTATTGATTCTTTGTGAGTTTCACATCATGAACCCCAGTCCTGCTCAATGTACCCATCTGCTCATATCTGCTCTCTGCCCTTCAATCTCCCCAAAAAATGAACACACACACACACACACACACACACAAAGAAATAAGACAAAACCAAATATAAGAAACATCTCATAGTGCAAGCTATAGCGTGCCATAGTGTATCCCACATTATATCCCTCTGGCCACACATTTTCACTTGCTAATGTTCATTGCAATGAGTCATTGGTCTGGTTCGAGGTCTCTGGGTTCTGTGACCTCATCAATATAGGATCCTCCCTGGGACTCCTCCCAGTTATCCTGTTGTTGCCCTGTGTTAGGGAGATCTTGCAGCTTTGGATTAGCAAGACCAGCCCTTTCACATGCTCTAACAGTTCACAGATGATAAAGATTTGGGGGTGGGCCAGCTCAAAGCCCTGGATCCGGGCTTAGGTGGTTGCTGAGATGGACGGCTTGCCAGTCTCCCTTATCCACCAGGGAGAACTCTCCAGCACTACTCCAGCTCTGCTGTCCAGTAAAGCAATTGGTAGGAGGCAGAGTCAGTCCTTCTGCTCTCACGCACTTTGGGGTCAGCTTACCCACACCCATGCCTCCACAGCCAGCTCAGTGCGTTACCCTGGTGAGTTGTAGGGTCGGTTCTCCAGAGGGCTGCTACCAATGAGGGGTGGGGCCACATCTGCCCAGACCCGGGACATCCACGTGATCCCAGATGGGTGCGGAGACCAGGGACGTTTCATGATCTCTAGTGGTAAAATGAGCCACAGACATTGACACAGAACCCTACCCCTGCATAGCCACGGACCCAGACATGACCCTCAGTGGCAGCAAGGGACTTCATCATGGCCTCAGGTGGCAGGGTTGGATACGCACAACAAGCTATTCCTCTCCACCCTCCGGTCTCCTTCCTTCCTACCCTCGCATGCATCTCCAGTTCCATCTCTTCATAATGCTCAAACTGTTCCACTTCTTTTCCTCCCATCTTGTCTACCACACACTTGCACATTGTAGTGGCTCCTGCTGCGGGTAGACGTCTGGGTGACCTCCTCTGCTTGTGTAGGCAGTTCTCTAGGCATCTTTCCTGCCAGTGCAGCGTGGCACGGCAGTGGGCAGGTCTCTAGAGTCTTTCTTCTCCAGCGCTGCTCTGCATGGCAGCAGGCGGGGCTCTCCTCTCTGAGTCTATGTCCCCGGCGTGCTATGCGACAGAGGGCAGGTCAGTCTTTCCCCACACATGCTGTGCGCCATGGCAGTCGGCAGGTTTCTGGATATCTCCTGACTTTACTTTTAACCTCTGCCGCCACCAGCACAGCCCTGGGATTTTGTGAGAATTTCCTTGTCACCGACTTTAGCACAGCAGGCAGAGATCCCAGCCCAAGGCAAGTCAGGAAAAAAATATCTTTTAAAATTGTAAGATGGTTATGGTAGTGAGCCTTTATAACCCTAATGTGCAGGAGAGTGGGAAGGAATGATCTTAAGGATGATCTTAACTAGCCCGGGTTACATAACAAGACCCTATCTCAATAAAAGAAAAACACAAGCCAACTATTTTGTCTGTATCGAACAGGTACAAACATTCTTCTTTGTATCCCTTAAGCAATAAACAGCTAACACAGCATTGGTGTTGCACTAGAAGATCTAAGTACTCTGAAAATAACTTATACCTCTTTGAACTTTCTGCTTTATGTTAAATACCACTGCCAAATTATTGAAGTCAGAAAGAAAAATTCAGAGAGCGGCGTCGTACACCTAAGTACCCAAGACGTGTGCAGGACACACAGCTACTCCGTTTCACAGAGCATCATAAATCTATCACTGGGCTTAAGAGCAGCACCATCAGTTAGCCTTCCTCAGCTCATGAGACAGTGAGAGGGGATTTAGAGAGTATTGGAAGAGATAGTTCAGAGCATGAGGACCAAGGTTGACAACTTGAATCCAATCCCCCAAACTCACATTGAGAAAGGAGAACCCCCCTAAAGTTGTGCTGAGACCTTTCCACATGTGCTGTGTCTTATGTGTACTACCACACATGAAGAAAAATGTACGCACGAGGGCACACATATGTTATTGCGGGGCCTATACCATTATATACAGGAGACAAAGCAGCTGAAGATTTCGTTGTTGAGGAATAACTACACAAACGAATATTGATTAAATGATCTTGTAAGAGACAGTTGATAACCACCACCTCAAATAGCTAAGTTTAAACAGTTGTTACTATAGAAATCTTTTTTTTTTTTTTTTTCCAGTGAATGTCAAATCTCCTGCCATGGTTTCTGTCCCTTTGCCATGTACTGCTATCTGGGTCCCACTCTAACTCACTGGACATTTTATCTAAACTAGAGTTACGAAGAGTGAAGCAGATCCTTGTGAATCCCCCAAACTCTGAAGAGGATATTCACTGGGCTGTGGTAAGCCTGTAGAAAGGGTTTTGTGGCAAATTTTGTGAGATGGCCTTAGTCTATAAGTTGCTATAACAAACTGTCACAGGCTAAGATACAAACAACAGAAATGCATTGCCCTGAGAGGATAGGAAGCCCCAGATTAAGGTGACAAAAGATTGTCACCTCAGTGTCTGCAGAGGGCTGCCACCTGCTTTTAAGAGAAGGCCACAGGATGAGCAAAGGTAGAAAGATGTCTGTGTTGGAAGGCAGAGGGATCAACCACTTCCTCTGGGGCCTTTGTAAGGACAGTAATCCCATCTGCGCAGATCATAATCGCACAACCGACTCCACCTCTATCCTTGGTCGTATCATCTTGGAGTTCAACTCCCAACACAGGAGGTTTTGAAGAAGGCACACATTCGAACCATATCAAAGCCAACCATTGTCTCTGGCTTCTCCCTACTCTGCATGGTATGCAGAGAGAGGTGTGTAAATACCCAAGCTATTTACCACCAATTTTCTCAGAACTCTACAATTTTCTTTCTGGTATCCTAAGACTATTGCTTCTTCCCCCTAAGCACTCACAAGGCCCAGCTTTACTTAGCTTCAGAGATCAGACCAGATCTGGTTCATTCTGCGTGACATGGCTCTAGGTAGAGGCATATCATTTTGTGTCCATACAAAATGGCTCAGCGGTTAAGAGCACCACTGGCTGTTCTTCCAGAGGTCGTGAGTTCAATTCCCAGCAACCACATGGTGGCTGTAACCATCTGTAATGGGATCCAGTGCCCTCTTCTGGTATATCTGAAGAGAGGGACAGTGTACTCATATACATTAAATAAATAAATAAATCTTAAAAAGAAAAGAAAAGAAGAGGCCTTACAAGTTCCCGGCCTTATGATGGTCATTTCCTTTTCCTTGTATCTTCTGCCCAGTGTACCTGCAGATGATACATGAGTGCTTGGAAGTCCGCTCTCTTTGTACTTGGTTGTTGGTTGACTGGTCAGTCATCTCTTTCCTCATTAGGATCGTATTTCCAAGTTGCCCTCCTTTGCCTGGGATGCTCTGGGTTTAAAGGTACACAACCTGTCATGTAAGGAAGAAAAAATAAGCCACATGTATGCTACTAAGTTTGCTTTGGGAAAAGTGAGTGAGATACAGCTTAAATTTTTAGCTCTGAACTTGGCTTTCCATGGTTTTGTACATTTAGTTTCCCAGGCAAAGGTGAGAAGAAAGGCAGGGAGGAGCGAGTGGCACCAAGAACTGAGAGAACCATTTTTACTGACTCTCCAGGCCTGGTTGGGGCTGAACTGGGCAGCACAGGAGCCTTCAACTTAGTCAAGATTCTTCTCTGCTCCTTAGACTTTCATGGAGGACTGTTTATCTCCCACAGTCTGAGGACATTCAAGCTGGCTCCAGTTCTATCCCAGTCTTTGAATCTCACTTGAAAACATTTTTTTTTTTTAAATCACAAACTAAAGTGGAGAGGAATACTCATTTTTATTAAATGAGTTCTTTTCATAAGGTCAGTTTATGCCCATCACTGACCGAGAGGAAAGTGATTAGAGCTAATGATCACATCCAATTAGGAAAGAGAAACAATGAGCTCTGGCTTCTCAGGACGAGGGGAATTAGAGTAATTAAAATTATTTCAGAGAATCATTGATTTCCTTTAAATTATAACATACCCAGAAGCTTATTTATATTTCATATATAGTCAAAAAAATTTTGTAGTTATTTGGTCTCTCTCATTTTAAACCACGAGTGAGCCGACTTTTCCATTCTGCTAAGAGATGTTCTCTATCTCAGAATAATAATGGAGAATACTCCATAAATACTTTATGTTTATGAGGCTTTCTCCTACCAGTGAAGCCACACTGCATTCAGTGTGTCAGCTGGGGAGAAGGAGAGTGGATTCCAGGGAAACAGTTCTTGGCTTTAACTTTTTTTATGTTTGGCAACTTTGTTATTGTTGAAGTTCTCCAAATTAAAATGCAAAAGCTGAAGTTATAGGCCGGGTTTGCTTGACTTTAATAAAACAGAGGATGCCGTTTCAACAGTTACAAGCCAGGCTCTCTGTGAGTTTGTCTTCCGCCCCTGTCTTTTATATTTCAGAATAAAATTCCTCGGATCTGGTAAAAGCAGACAATCTTGTTCCCATTATTTCTATCATGTTACGATACAAAATGGATTTCACAGACGCCGTGCATGTCTTAAGGGGAAACAAGCCTCCTGTGCACTCTCTCATGGAAATCTTTACAATAGAATCAGTTTTCACTTGTCTGGGAGCAGTTCATGTATGGCCTGTTTGGGGCAGAAAGATGGTTGTGCTGACCTACCAGTGTGGCTTTAAGACCCACGATCACTTAAATGGAGAATTTTTCTCTTTCTCCTTTCCAGATTTAATTTGTCACAACAATATGTTTTTATGGATGCAGTAAACCCAAAACTCAGGTGCAATCTTTTTGTCCATTGTAAAGTAATAAAACAGTTTATTTCTCATACGCAGAATGAAATTAAACCAGGGGAACATATATGATATTTTATGTATGAATTTCTAGGAAGGTTATTGAAATGTGACAATAGTACTCTATTTCAACAGGGTCCTTTAAAAGCAACTGGACCAAGTCAACAAAGCTAAATCATACCCTCCAGCAGGACCTCCCAATGTCCCTCATATGAGCCTGAAGTTGGGCATCAAAGCAGATGGCACAGACAGGAGAGTGTGGGAAGGGGTGGGCCAGGAGGGCCATCTCCCAGGACATTTATAACCTGTACCAGCACCCATCAATGGTCTCCTCACATCACAGGCAGCTACAGTCCATGCCACAACATGATCATCTTTTGTCTATTCCCCATCTTTGGTTTCACATTTTACACAGAAGTGTTAGAGCAAAGGTCATTCATTGTTCACCACTCTAGCATGTACACCTTGTGAAAATGTTGGAGGTTTGGTTGCTTAAAAAAAAAAAACACAGAAATAGTATAAGGATATGTTTTGGTTTTAATTCCAGGTGTGGGATATGGGGCTGTGTCACAGCAGCTGACTATGATTTGCCTGGTGCTCCTCCCGGGAGTGATTTTGTCAGCTGTAGATCGTTTCTGTGATGGTGTGATGTTTGGGAGTCTGGAGACTTTTTTATGTAAATGCTAAGGCACCAAGAGACAAAGTTGATTGCTATTGGTAGTGGTGGTTTTTGGTTGCCGTTGGTTGTCGTTTGTTAAGTAGTCTTGTACAAAGGAGAAACAAGAAAAAAATTAGACATCCTGACAGCAAAGATCAAATTGCCCCAAGGAACCTGACATCCCTAATCAGCAGAAAGTAGTCTAACAATAACATCTGTCTCTCCCTTTTCCCTCTATCCCTTTTTCTCTCTTATTAGTGTTAAGGGGTTGAAAGCATGGGAAAAGGGTGGATAATGGTAGAAGAAAGAAGAGCCCATAAAGTAGCAAAAGACTGGCTACAACATGCATCCTTAAAACATTTACATTCATGAGTATGTGTACTACCCTTCTTCCAGAGAGAGGTCAGTTTTAAATGTGTGTGTGTGTGTGTTTGCACACATGCAAGTGTGCACATGTGTACTATAGATAAAGTCAGATTCAAAATCAAGGTCACTAGGGTTTTTAAAATTTCCTTTTCTCCTATAGAGACTCTAAAGTTTGTGTGATTTCGGCAGTTAAGGTTTATGGAGACATTATCTATCTGAAAATATACCTGTTTTGGTGCCAACTAATATTTTGAGGCTATTTTATAAATTGTGTAATCATTACTATGGTCACTTTAGGTCTCTTATGCCCATATGTGCAAACAATATCCACCCTGTCCCTCGTCCTGAGCAAACACTGCCCTCTCTATAGACCAGCGTTATTTAAGATTATGTGAATTCTTTCAAATTAGTCTTTTACACAGCATGATATTTTTGAGGTTCATCGCTGCCGTGGAATGATTGGTAACTTGTGCCCTTTTATCAGTAAGTAATTTTTTAAGGTGTGGCTAACCTGACCTATTAGAGTACTTTTGCACAAGCTAACCTCGGGGTCATGTTTATTTTTTCGAACCATGTATGTACTGCTGCGAGTCCTCACTGGCAAGTCTTTGGTAAATACAGGTTTCCATTCCTCTTTAGCACATATTGTGGTACACATTGGAGTGATGCTCACTTTTAAATTGGGGGACAAAAATTAATGTGAATCCGTACTGTTCTCTCTCCATCTCCACCTCTCATAATGGGCCCTCCCCTTCTCTTAAATAGTCTACATCCCTTGGATTTCCTGTCATATACGTTTATTGCCCTCCCTTATGTCTCCCTTTCCTCTTCTTTTTGACTTCTGTGTCCCCCCTCACAGCCCCCACATTCTTGGCAGCATTCATTATTGAAACTATTTCTTCTACCTTTAATGACAGCCATTTTGGCTAGGATGAGATGAAATCTCATTCAATGGATAGCTAAAGATGTTGAGTGTTGTTTCCAAATATCAGTGATTGGTATTTTTCTTTAGAATTCTCTAAATAGAATTTTCTATTCTGTTTGCTAATGTATTTATTTGTTGGCTGGGTGGAAGTTTTTCTTTCCAATGTATGTTTTGTACTTCATCAAAGATCTAGTGCTGTAACATTGCAGGCTTGTTTCTGGGTTCTCCATCCTATCTCATTGGTCTCTATGTGTATATTTGTGCCAATATCAAGTTGTGTTTGTTATTATGATTCTGTAGTATAGTTTGATATCAGGAACTCTGATGGTTCCTCTATTCCATCATTGATTTCTGCTTAGTAGTGCTTTGACTTTGGAGGTATTGTGTGTTGCTGTATGAACTACATTTTGCTTTCTGGTTTTGTGAATTGTCATTGGAGTTTTGCTGGAGATTGCACAGAATTTGTAGATCACTCAGTTACTTGAGAATTTTTTACATCACTTTTTTTCTATTAATTCATGAACAGGAGAAGCATTTGCATCTTCTAAGTTTTCTACAATTTCTTTCTTCAGTATCTTAAATCTTTGCCTCCTTGCTTAAGCTTATCCCTGTGTGTTTTCTTCAAGGCATTCTGAATATTCTGAATAGTATTTTCTCCTCCTCCTCCTCCTCCTCCTCCTCCTCCTCCTCCTC
>NC_034608.1:60816529-60837878 GCF_900095145.1 Mus pahari | reverse complement strand
CTTCTTCTTCTTCTTCTTCTTCTTCTTCTTCTTCTTCTTCTTCTTCTTCTTCTTCTTCTTCTCCTTATTTATTTATACAGTAGCTACTGAGTTTTATTTGTTAATTTTATTCTCTGCTGTTTTGCTGAAAGTATTTGTCATTCAGAATTTTCTGGCAAAGTCTTTTAGGTGTCTTAAGTATAGTAGTAGGTCATCTACAAATGAGGATAGTATAGTATCTTCCTTTCTTATTTGTCTATCTTTGTTTCTCTTATCTTATTGCTCCAGTCAAGTACTGTGTTGAGTAAGAATAAAGAGAGTAGGTACCATTCACTTCTATTTGATTTTAGAGGAATCATTTTCAGCCCCCCCCCCCCATTTCATACAGTGTTGGCTATAGGCTTGTTCTCCATAGCAGTTCTTATACTGAGACATGGTCTTTTTGTTCAGAGTTTCTTCAGGGCTTTTTATCATGAAGGGCTATTGATCTTTGCCACGGACCTTTTCTTTTCTTAAAAATAAAAAGAGATTTACTTTTATTTCTGTGTTTGGTTATATATATCTCTGTGTGTAGTGGCTGTAGACCCCAGAAGATGGTGTTGGGACCCCTGGAAGTTACAGGCCTTTATGTGCTGACAAACATGGTGATGGAAGCAAGATTTGTGTCCTTTGTAAGAGCAGCAAGGACTCTCAACCACTGACCCACCTTTCCAGCGCATAAATACTTGCCAATACTCTTGCCTCTTTTTTTTTTTTTTTTTTTCTGAGTTTGGGTTCTAGGGAAATGGAATTGGGTTCTTGCATTTGCAACACAAGCATTTACTGACTGAGCTGTCTATGTGGTCTGCCACAGGCCTTTTCTTTTTCTTTTTCTCACATGTATTGGTTACTTGCCTAATATCTATGTAGAGTGGCCAATATAAATCTCTTCCTCATGTTTAACCTCAGTTGTTTTCTGAATTGGATTGTGAAGTTCTTAATGTACTTTAGATATAAATTTGATAAGAACATATATTTTAATATGCTTTCAATTTGTGGTTTGTCTTTATTAGTAGTAATGTCTTTTGGAAAGGGGAAACATTTAACTTTGTTGACATTCAATTTATCAACTTTTCTCTAGCTAACAATGACTTTAGAGTCATATTTAAGAAATCTTCACCTACATCAATGCCAATGACATTTTCTTACAGCTTTTCACTAGAGTTCTTATTTCAGCTCTCATGTTTGGGCCTCTGGTCCATTTGAATTGATTTTTCATATGACATGGCATAAGGATCCTAGGTCCAAGTTATTTTTATTGTTTTATATAGACTTATAATTGTACTGGTATCATTTATTGATCTAAAACACTTTCTCCCGTGAATTCTTCTGACTGTTGAAAATCAACTGACCACTAACACATAGGCTGACTTCTGGATTTCATATTCATTTCCACTGATATGTAGACCTGCCTTTGTGCCAGCCCTAGGTCCTTCATTACTTTTGCCATCTGGCAAGTTGCAAAGTTGGGTCATGAGACAGTTCTCCATCTTTGTTGTAATCTTCTAAGAGGAGCTAGTTTTCTCATGGCTTCTTCTGCTGTAAACAGTTTAATTATAAAGATTACAGGAAGTTGGTCATCTTCACTTGTATTCCTCTGTAAATGTGTATATGTCTTCTTATTGTCTTTGAAATGGGCTAATCTTTTAGAGGGAGCAGACCCTCCCACTCAGTACTAGCAAAGTAAAAGAAGAGCCACTTACCTAGCTGACAACCTTTATGTGTCAGCAATTTGGAATGTGCTTAGCTAAGCAGGTATTCACTTGGCTTGTAGTCATGTGTCCATAGTCAGCTGTCAATCAGCTTGGCAGCTCTGCTTCTAGGGCTTGACTGGATGTCAGTTGGGGCAATGGAGAGGACTGGGCCTTGTGTTTAATCATCTATCAAGCTATCAAGCTAGCTTGAGCTTGTTCCCATAGCAACAGGATGGTAAGACCTGCAAGAGGGAAACCCTTTTCCAGTCTCTGCTGATAACCCCTCTTGTTCACTGTGAAGGACAAGACCAGCATCTAAGTCCACTTGTGAGGAAGCAAAGACTGATAGAGATAACTGGAGGTGTTACTTGAATGAGTCTACTACAGTTTCTAATAATCTGCAGGGTTTTAAAATGTGAGTCAAAGAAAACATTCACAGTGCAGCTATTTCAAAGTAACAATTTTAGGCATCGGGCACATAGCCTGCTACAGTGACCCATTTGTAGACTGCCAATTCTTCTCTGAAAGTTCTAGTCACTAAGGCTAAGGAGAAACAAAATATGACCTCTCACTTTCCTTAAGGAACCAAAAGAACCAAAGTATATTCAATATAAATACAACGAAGAACTCCAAACTCAATTCTTTCTAGTTTCATATGTTTAACCTTTAAAGGGGCAGTCTTAGTTCACCCAGAGCAAACATGAAGGTTGTACATTAGCCACACATTAGACTCTTTACATGACTAAGCCTAGTCATGGGGCTATCCTGACATTAAGATGTACTCATCATATATGAATCATTTAGCTATATAAGCATTTTAAAAATCGTATTATAAAAACACTCATAGAGGCAGGGAATGTTACACAGTTGGTAGAGACCTTGTGTAGTATACATGAATCTCTGGACTTGACCCCAATGCTTACATATCAGGGTATGAAGGAGCAACCCTGAAGGAAGGAGCAACCCTGAAGGAAGAAGCAACCCTGAAGGAGCAACCCTGAACTGGTAGTTCTTTGGAGGCAGGGATATCTATAGCTCAAGGTCATTGTTGGAGACATGAAGAGTTTGTGGCCAGCCTGGGCTGCAAGATAACCTGTCTTGAAAACAGAACAAAAAAAACAATACCAAAACTAACACAAAGAGAAAAGAAAAGAAAAAAAAAGAAAAGAAAAGAAAAGAAAGGAAAAGAAAAGAAAAGAAAAGAAAAGAAAAGAAAAGAAAAGAAAAGAAAAGAAATAACTACAAAGCCAGAAAATGAGGAGGACCCAGAAATGGTCTTGCTCAGCCCTGAAAGAGGACTTGCTTCTGAGATCTAGTACTTCAGTGAGTGAGAAAATTTAGGACCAATCTGCATGGGTCACATATGTTCTTTGAGACATACAACTGGGGAAAGCCAACTTCCATTTACATCTATATGGGAAGAAATAACCTTGGCTTTATAAATCCATTTGGGCCTTGCAGCTATCTGGGTTCTGTTTATTTTAGAATTTAAGCGTCTGTGAAAACTCTAGCAAACTTGATAGCTAAACTAAGTGATTCATTCAAGTTGGGGCTTTTAGTTTTTCCCTGAGATCTGACAAGTTGGCAAATTGACATAACTGGTTTTTCTTTTTTTTTTTTTTGTTTGTTTGTTTTGGTGTGTTATGTTGGGATCCCAGATATGGAACTACACTTGGCAAATACAAGTAGCTTATGTCCAAACCATTCAGCAACTGAATGAGAAACAAATCTCTTGTTGGTGATGTCCCGGGCTGCCATTATATAAAGAAACTTCGGAGGAAGTAAGAAGTTCTTCGCAGTCAGACAGAGGCACGGTGTGACCCACCTGCAGGCATCAGGTTTTGTATGTATCTGTACAACAAAGCAAGAAAGAGATGCCCGATACGGTAGCGTTGCTCTGTTAATTAAATTAGCAGCGGAAATTTTACTAGCTTTAATTAGAGTGAAATAAGCCACAGAAATAAAGACAGTGATTAAAGCATGTTAATCTCATTAGAATCACAATATGCATTTGTTTGGGGCTTCTTGATAATGTAGAATTATCAGCCTGAGGCAAGAAAGTAGAGGATCCAGAGAACAGCACCCACACCTACAGCTGCTGTTGGATTCCAGCTTGTTTGGGGGTGGGGGGAGATTATGCTTGATAAATAGCTTCGAAGTTACAGGTCATTTCGGAATTGATAAACGCTGTCAAACAGAGAGGTTTTAAAAATGCATGGCCACCCACAGTGACGGGATCTAAATCTAACTGTAGTGTTTCTTCTAGCTGAGAAAGCCTTTAGCCAGTGTTTCTTCTAGCTGAGCAAGCCTTTAGCCAGTGGGATTCCAGCTGTCCAGGAGTTTCTAATCATGGACAATGTACAGAGTAGCAAACCCAGAAGATGTCTGTCTGGGTTTCATTCTCCCGGTACAACCCAAGGGTTGCCTGAGAGAGTCAGCAAAAGACATCTCAGTAGGCATTGAGAGGAAACTTGTTTGATTACATTCAATACAGTTGGAGCCGCATCTTTAAATAATCATGCACATCTTTCCCAGGGCTCAGTGGCTTGGTCTCAGCACAGAATTACTTTCAGCTCATTGTGTGGATAGACGGAAGCTGTCCACTCTTTGGCCACTAGTGTTCATCTCCTGCCATTTTTTGGATTGTAAAATTTCCAATCACCTGAAGGGGCAATGTGTATATACATAATAAGTTTATTTATGGAACTTCAATAACATTTAGATATCTATCAAACAACACAATATATCACATACTTCACTGTTAACTTATAAACAAAGATTTTTTTAGGGGACATTCAATTATAAATTAAATAAAAACAATGTGGCAGATACCGACTTATTTGACTTTAGCTCTTTGAGATGTTTATCCCTCCAATAGGGCCTTATGGTAAAAATGGATTTTCTGTCAGTTTTGCAAATGCCAAGACATAAGAAGAAAGTCACTTTCAGTGGCTAGTGTTATAATAGAACATTATGGCTGTTACAAATCAAATCATTTACAAAAAAAATAGACATTTTATTGTCAATTTGAAGGCATAGATTTCAGCCATAGTCACGCCATCCTCTCCTATTGCAATGATTTAGTTCAAAAGAAAACATTATTCAGTATGGATTTTTTCATTGAAAAATATAAGGAATTTTCTTTCATGCTTAAGGCTAGAACACAAAAAGGTAAAGTAAACAATTGCTGGAATATACTTAGATTAAATTTATTCACCTACTTTCTTAGATGTGCCCAATTCATTAGTTATCAATCACAATAAGGAATATATAGCCATCACAAAACTCTACAGGAAGTTCAATTGCAGCGGAGTCTATATATGTAGTAACATAATTATGTACATTTTCAATCAATTACTACTTGCTAAGAATCCCAAAAGAAACATAATTCTGTCCTGTGTGCTTGGTATCATTTTTAAAAGAGTATATACCATCCAGTGAGTAGGTAGCTGGCTTGTCTTAAATATTATTTTAAGGTTTTTATTTTTATTTATTTGTGGTGCATGTGTTTGTATGTGTGTGTGTGTGTGCGAGTGTGTCTACATGTGCATATGTGAATGCTTGCAACTGCAGATGCTAGAAGCAGGCTTTGGATTCTCCGGAGCTTGAGGATTTAGTGCTTGTATTGCAAAGTGAACTCTGGTCCTCTATAATAGCAACCAGCTCTCTTAACCACAGAGTCACCTCTCTGGTCCCTTGTGTACATTTTGAAGAGATGTACTAATAATGTATGATTAATACAGAGATGGAAAAACAAAGCCACTAACTTGGTAGAACAGTGAAACTTCCTGTGAGTTCAAACTTTGCTCTCTTTCTTCACCCCCTTCTTTAGTGTGAACACTATGATGTGGTCCTCGCAAGATGCTCTTCATAGTGGGGAAGGCAGTGGCAAAATTTGATGACACGTTTGAACAAGGTGAGATGGCCTTCCAGCAGGCTGTATGGGTGTTGGGTGTTGAAGTTGGCCTAGGATGAGTAGGCTTCGAACAAACCTTACTGATGAGCGCTCAGATGATTGGGACAGCCTCCTTGGGAGACTGATGTAAATGTCACTATTTTGTCCTCAGATGAGATGAGATGAGATGAGATGAGATGAGATGAGATGAGATGAGAGCCATACCCAAGCTGTACAATACATGGCTTGAGTTAAGCCCAGAGTATAATTTCTCTGTTCTAACTATCCCTAGATCTAGGCCTGGAAGCATCTAGCCTCCATACAATCTACTCTTCCAAGAAGACTGATTCAGTCTGGCTTATCCGCTTATCTCTTTGAATTGCTCTGCCTGGCCTCACGCTAACTTTGGCAATGTATTCTAATTTTCTGGTTCCTTCTCATTCTCAGGCTCAATCTGTTTGCATCATGTGTAGCTACTTCTCTCTGTAACCTGTCTCAGTAAAATTGTCCCAGTAAAACACACATACACACACACACACACACACACACACACACACACACACACACACACACACGCTCACTACCTTCCTCTCCCTGTGCTGTTGTTATATTGCCTCTCCTTCCTGTTCCTATGAGAGTTGGACTTACCCTATCCTTGACTCATTCTGTCAAATCTTTCTCTGATTCATCACTTTGTCTGCCCCTCAATTAGACAGTTACTTCCAAAGATGATTGCTTCCTTCTATAAACTAGTCTTACCTTCATTGTTAGGGATTAAAGGTGTGTGGTAAAGGCATGTCTGTATTCCAGCCAGATCACATAGACCTAGAAGATCTTTGGAGTGATTCCTTGCCAAAGCATCAATGTTGCTGGATTAAGATTCCTTTATAGACTAAGGTTTTGATTGCCTAAAGAATGTAGAAGGAGAGTAAGAGCCTATGTATTGAGATAGGATGACTGCTGTAAGATCCACCATGGGTTGTGAACAAGAAAATGGGTTTGGGGACAAAAAGACTGGGGGAGTAGCTGAGTAACGGGCATGGTAAACAGAATATCACTGTGCACTTGGGTGCTGACACTTGGGTGGGGGCTTTGGTTACATCCTGGGAGCAGAGTAAATAAAATTGTACAGAGATAATAAATGTAGCTGCCCTACTCACTGTTGGGCAGAGGGAAAGGGAGAAAATGGCAATGGACTCTGATGTTTGATCAGAAGGACAGGAATTGGTTTAAACACAAAGTTTTCAATAAAACATATATGAATTAACATGCATGAGATAAGATAAATTCTGCTAATGATGCATGTGTACCACATATATGTTGCAGGAACCTGTGGAGACAGACAGACAGACAGACAGACAGACAGACAGGCAGGCAGGCACCAGTTCTACCAGGTGGGAGGGAATGTGAGCAGTGATACCCAGAACCAGGGGTTCTATCAACACTCAGCTACAGACATCCCAATTCCATATTGGTGTCTGAACCACAAGTCCTGATCTAAAATCCATACTGCAACAAGAGAACTTACAACTCTAGGGCAGAGATGGGGTTGCTCTTAAATAAACATTAAGATCTTATGATTCAGAAAAGTAAAAAGAGATATTTAATAAATGATGGGAATATTTCAAAGAGTAACATGAGTTAGCCAATAGACAATTTTAACAACACAAAACGTAGTAAACCTTTTTCTTGCATTACAAGATAGCAGGAGTCAAAGCTTTTAGATTAAGCATTTATTCCTAAATCAGTCTCGGAGTCATTATTTCAGGAAATTAGGCATGGGAGGAAAAGCCCATGGTTACATTGATCAAAGACTAAACTTGAAAATTATGAATGCATCATCTCCATAGTGGACAATACCTGCTAAGGTGCTAGGGATGTTTCTGCCCAAAACATAGGACATGAATGTGATCATGAGCATAACAAAGCCAGAGTGGAGGATGTTCTGAACAACTGGCCTGGAATATTGAAAAATTTGCCAGTCGTAAAAGATGAAACAAACCAAGTCAAAGTTGGACACTGGTCCAAAGAGCCATATAGGTTGCTGGCTTACTTACACTCTTTCGATCAAATATCACGTTCATGGTGAAACCTGAGTGGAATGGTGTGTATGTATTAGAGGATTTTGTGTGTGTGTGTGTGTGTGTGTGTGTGTGTGTGTGTGTGTGTGTGTGTGTATGCATGTGTGTATGATGCCTTGTAGGAAAAAAAGGCAGTCTGAAATATTTAAACAGGTAGTGAAGCATTGAATAACAAAGCAGTTTTGAAATATTGTAATTGTTTCAAAAGAAAAAAAGAAGGAAACATAGGAGATGTGAAGAACCTGCTTCATTGTTGTTGTTTGTTTGTTTTGTGCTATGAGCTGACCATCTGTCTGTTTGGTTTTGTTTGTTTCTTGAGATAGAATTTGATTTGAACCCAACCCTCCCTGCCTCTGCTCTGGAAGCGCTAGTGTCCTGCATCACTTAGCTGGATGGCTGAACCTTTTTAAGATGACAAACCACAGTGTGTCTCCTTCCCATCTCACACTGAGGGAATTAGAATAAACACCCTGAAGATCCCTTCCATATCCAGGGCTTCAGAGTTTCAGCTCACAATCCAAATATTAATTATACTTCATGGTTGGACAAGGGCAGAAAACAATCACACAGCTTTCTGGTGTCAGTGCTTCATGATAAATTACCTGTGGTGTGAGGCAGGGAATAAGGGAGTGTGAAAACCACAAATAATACAACTGGAGATTTTGTCGAAATGAGACAGAAGGCTTGTGGCTGTGTTCAGGAGGTTCCATGGTCTAGCATGTACTGACCTTCATTCTTCTCCTCCTCCTCTTTCTTCTTTCTGCCCCACCCCTACCCCCAAGTTTCTCCTTCCAATTGACAAGTATTTTCTAAGCTTTTCCCACATTCAAGGGAAGTGAAGAACTAGGGTGTGGGAGCAAAGCGGGCTCTGCCTGCAATTGTCCAAGTTGCAGTAACAGAAACAGACACAGACAAGAAACCAAAAACCCAGTCACCTCCCCTGCACACCAGCAGTTTAGTATTCCAGGCTACCCCTCTGAGGGTGACAATTAGATTAGCCTCTTAATCAAGTGTTACTCCTTGGCCCCAACCCATATTTTCTCCCTTATTTGATTCTTTTATAGACCAGGTGACATATGCCCCCTTTTCATTGATAGCTGTAAATTTTTATAAGGGAAAGGAAAAGCCTTATTTGACTGAGCAGCTTCCTAAACACTTTCTCTGCCTAATGACTAGGAATAAAGCGGGCTTGTCACTTTGATTTTTAAGTCTCAAAGAAACCCTGTTTTCCCTTTCCCACCACAGGGAAAATTCTAATTTATGAGTGAAATGCACAATTTTATTGATGCAAAGTTATTAAATACAACATGCATTGAGTTCTTACAGGTTTAAGTTGCTTTTTGTAAGTTAGCAAAAGGATAGTCATATTATTTTATATAATTAATTATTATAAATTAGTTATAACAATTATTTTATCACATTAAAATATATAGCAGTTATGTTAATAGTAGAGAATTTATAACTACACCAGAATATCACTGAAGAGTGTTTATCTTTAAAATCCATATTGTTTTCTTTTAGGATTATTTTGGAAATGATATGAGAACTCACAATATTGAAGAAAATATGTTTTTAACATTTTTTTTTCTCTTACTGGTTACCATTGTTTATTAAGCCTACATAGAAGAATGTACTAAGGAAGCCACTCAGGAGTAGCTTAATGGCTCTCTGTCTGAAGGGTTGGCTACTGTTCCAACCAATAATGTGTCTATTGTCTGCAAAAATGTTAATTGTTAAATTGATTATGATATTCATATTCTGACAGTCCCGAGAAACACTGCACAACGTACCACGTGAGGAAGGAAAAAAACTTGCTGTTTGAGGCATTTTGGAAGCATCTCAATTAGAAAAGGTGAGACCTCTGTACCTTGGTGTTTTCTAGATGTGAACGGTTCAAACCAAGAAAGGAACAGATACAATTTTAAGCTAGCTTGTTCTCTTCATTGCTCAAGTTCCCTAAAGTAACACATGCTGGCAAGGCAACTGTACTTTAAGTGTTTAGAGTGGGGAAGGGGATAAGGAGAATGCTTAGAGAGTCATTTTGGGGCATCAGAGGGCATGGAGCTCAGAATAAGGCACCTGGCCCCATCAAGCGTGGGTATACTCTCACTTTATCCAACCAGTACAAATGTAAAGAAAGCAGTGTTCCTGAGGTCCCTTTAGAAAATATAAATGCCACTCTGTCCAAATTCATGTCTGGCACTTGTTAATTACTCACTAGGAAACTCCAACTAGCCTTTCAATAAATAGTGACTGAGTCCTTTGATGTGGCAAGATTGTGCTTTTAGCAGAAAGCCCTGAACTTAACAACCTACCTAGCTTGTTAAGACATGTGTTATCAAGCATTTCTAACCTAGTCTAAAGAAAGGAAGAGTAAGTGAAAATAAATTCACCTGAGCAACATTACCCCAGTGTTGCTATGGAACCGAGCATGGTGCACATCTCTGGGTGTGATGCTGAGTCAGGGGAAATGCTCCCAGAGAGAACACAGCTGGGAAGGCAGAATTGGGTTAATGGGCCATTTACTGAATGCAATCACTGTTTGGTGGCCATTTAGGCTAACTTTGTTGTTAGGAGATAGGCAGAAGTTAGAAGTATGGGCGTCATCATGGTCTTGCAATTTGCTTTCAAATAACTCAGCAAGTGTGTGTGTGTGTGTGTGTGTGTGTGTGTGTGTGTGTGTGTGTCTGCATGCATGTAAAAGAGGCTGGGATGGAGGGAAAGAGAGAGGGAGAGAGAGGTGGGGAGATAGACAGATGGAAAGACAATGTTTGGTGAAAGTAGAATACAGGTATTTCACTAGGATTTTTATAATTTTTTCCAAAGGTTTGAAACCTTTCCAGTTATGATAGAAATGAGCAGTGGGGTGGTATGGCTTAAGAAAGATACAATACAGACAAGTCCAAAAAAGATTCAGTGTTATCTAGTTTTGTAAGTTTGAGGCTCAGAGTAACACCTCTGTCTGGTTCAAAAGCTCAAGAGTTCTGCAAAGTGATACAAGTCCCACACAGTAGGGGTCAAATGACCAGGGCTAGCTCCTCAGCTTCTTCCAGCCCTAAGCAGAAGACAGGGCTCGAATTTGGAAACACAGAGTGGTTATCTGACCAGGTTCTAAAGAAAACAACAGAGGCAAAGGATAGTAAATACCACACTGCCCTCAGTAAGCAAGTTTCTTTTTGCAACATGCAGAAGTTGATATAGAGTCTGACGGGAGCACGAAGGGCTGAGAACCAGAGGGCCGAGGCATATGTAGTCCTACCTGCAACATTTACGACATCGATATGATACAGTTTTTGCATGAACAAACTGCATGCTGGTTACCTACGCAAGCCCTCAAGATGAGACTGAACCTGTGACCATTTCATCATGGACGGTGGCGGGGCTCATTAGTCTCCACTCCTCATCAGGAGACCTGGGAAAGAGCTGCCATTTTTTCTTAAAGGTGTAGCCACTGACAAACTGATACTGTTTCACTAAAGAACCCCCTTACTCATGCTTTTGCTGGAAACCTGAAACTCAGTGGGAAAGAAAACACATCAAAGTAGCAGGAGGATTATTGGGGAGGATCCCTTAGTCAGGGGTGAGGGGAGCATAAGAGGGAATGATGGGAAGGCATGGGAAAACCCCCCAAACACAGTATATACATATATGAAATTGCCAAAGAATAATGGAAAAGGTACCTTTCTATATAACTGCTTTTGTGTAGTCTTTAATAATCTTCTTTTTTATGTAGTGCATGTTTTTCCATCTACTCTTACAAGTTTTATTTAAAATAAAGTGTCCAGAGAACCAAAAGAGGGTTGGATGACTATTAGTGAGAATCAAATTTTGAGTTAACTATGAGAAAATTTCAAGAACATGGTTCCCCAAATTCTGCATATTCAAATCACAAAGTTGGAGATTACTTCCACAGCCTAAACCAGATCATTAACTCTTCTGTGATCACAAGAGGTGATAGATACCATGTCCAGCCACTGATCTGAAGACTTTGAGAGCAATCAGATCTACACTGCAACTTGAACATGAAAATGTTGTTTTATACATAGACATAAACATATATTAAAACAAATGAAAGCAATTTAATCCACTAAAATAATGTTTAAAGATGAAAAGGACAAGCAGGGCCTGGGGGCGTACACCTGTAATCTCAGCAGGTGTGAAGCGCTAAGGCAGAAGGGTTATAAGTTCAAGACCAGTCTAGGCTGCACGGTGACAACTTGGGGACATTTAGGTTCACCATAACATGCCTCTGGATGTTGCCAGAAATGTTAACAGAACAGCAGAGACTCACCCTGAATGTGGGTGGCACCATTTCCTGGTGCGGAATCCCAGAGTCAATACCATGGAGAGAGAAGTCTGAGGGGCAACCTTTCTCCCTCCCTGCTTCCTGACTGTAGATGTCACATGAACAGCCACCTTAAACTTCTGCCCCTTGCCTTCCTTGTTGCGATGAAGTAGTAATGCGGCCGGTGGATAGACGATACCCTCAGACTGTGAGCCGAAGCACCTTTCCTTCCTCGAGTTGATTTTGTCAACCTTTTTTGCTTCTGTCACAGTAGCGAGGAAAGTCCGCCAGACGATGCTGAGCATGTTTAAGAGAATATAAATCTTTTCTGTCCAGATTCATGAGTAGGCCAAGGGAAAATCAGTTACACACAGACATTTTTTTTTTCAGAGAAAATTGTGACCACTGAAGTGCTGTTATAAAAGGCCTCATTAAAAAAGTCGTAGTAGTTGGCATACAGCGTAGTAGAGAAGTGAGGTTTTTCGCAAAAGCCACAGTAATCTTCAGGCTTTTCCATTGGCCTGGATCAGCCTTCGTTTTTCTTCCTTCGGTGTTTGTTACTTTGCACTGTTTTCAACTTTAAAAGCAGAATCTGGCAACCGGTGCTCTGTTGATCTGGCTTTCAGAGCAACCGTACTCAGTGGAATAAGAGCCACAAATCTAAGCATTCACTTGTCCTTCTCCATTCATCTCAATCAGCCAGTGGATATGTTAAATGAGCCTTACAGAAGCATGCCTCACAAATAACGGAATAACGCTACTTTAAGGATTTTCTTTAAATCAAATTTATTATGTTCATCTTGAGGCTTAATAGAAAAGAATTTGGCATCTTGAGAGGACGAATTAAAATGTGAAAATTTTCTAGAATTTGAATTATTTAAATAGGAAAGTAATTTTATTTTTACAGTGGTAGTATTTTATGTGTTGAAGGGAGAAGTAAGTGTGCACCACCTCAATCAAAAAAATCTCAAACAGACTAATAATGAACTATATAATTATCTACTTATATTTAATATATTCCTTTTGGTATCCTGTGGGTGTGCATACAAAATTTAGCATATGAATTAGCCCTTAGTTATTGCATTGATCACTTTTTTTTTTTTTTTTTTTTTTTGCTTTCCGGTTATTTGATGTATAGAAGTGTTGTATTTCTTCAGAATGAGTTAGGGTAGGGCCTCATAAGAGGGGGAAGAAATGACCCAGACAGAGTGGGGACATGGGATTCACTGCAGAGAATGGCTCTTCACAGTGTTCTAGACTCTTTTCCATTGCTGTGATGAAACACCTTGACAAATGAAATCTAAAGATACAAAAGCTTAATTTGACCGACAATCCCAGAAGGACTGGGGAGCCATGGCAACAGGAGCTTGAGGCAGCTAGTCACATTGTGTCTAAGCACTGTTGGATGCTTGCAGTCCAGGATCTCATTGAAAGAATGGCATATCCAACTTGTGTGTGTGTGTGTGTGTGTGTGTGTGTGTCCCCTCCTACCTCAATCAACACTCAATATCACATGCATTCTCAGAGGCCCATATTCCTGGGGATTCTAGATTGTGCCAAGATAAAAATAAATACTAACCACCCCACTGGGGAATGCTGATGTTCTGAAAAATACCAGGGCAGCAGTGGCCTCCATGATGCCTTATATAGCGGAGTTTGGTATCACAGGGTCAAATCTGTTAACTGTGAGATCAAGGTAGAAAGGCAATAGAGGGGAAATGCTCTTGGAGGAGAGCGTTATATTAGTTTCTGGGAAGTAAATGACCTTCTGTGTGGCAGGCAGTCCCCAGAACGTTGTTTGAGGGCTGAGGGACCTCCAGTGTCATCCCACGAGGACAGAACGTTGGAGAATGCTAAAGGTCCAGAGGACAAATGGGCTAAATTTCAGAGCAGGACTCCTGTCGCAGGAGCACCAATATTGACTTTTCACAGAATTACCAGGGAAACAAAAACAAAAGCAAAAACAAAATAGACAGTGGGACGGAGTTTGATGAGTCTTAGTCTGACTCTAAATGGACACTGGAGAGTAAATATTGGTTTGGGGTTGGGGAGGGTGGAGAAAAAGGCATTAGATTCTATCTTGTGATAGTCTTAGGGTACATTTTCAAAAGAGAATCCGTTCAGGTATTTGGTTTGACT
The DNA here is from genome assembly GCF_900095145.1 of Mus pahari. Lineage (NCBI taxonomy): Eukaryota > Metazoa > Chordata > Mammalia > Rodentia > Muridae > Mus > Mus pahari. The sequence continues at coordinate 60,823,766 of NC_034608.1, read as the reverse complement.
AACTTTTCAGATAAAGGATCATGGTGCTAGGCTGAGCATCAGGACCCAAGTTCTGATAGATTGTAAGATTTAAGCATTGAGGAGTCTGTCTACTATTCACTGAGAATCCAATGCCTGGCACATCATTAGTACAGCATCCTAGGTGTTAGGAGCAGACACTGGGCTGATATTTGTGCACTGTTCAATACCATTTCTTGTATACCTAACTGGGGCAAAGCCAGGTAGAGAAGGCTCACCTCACCTGATTAGCTTGGTTTAAGGACATTCACACTGACAACCTAGTTTCTTCTCCTGGTTTTAGAAGTCATCTTTTAAAATGGTTTCCTGTGAGTGTTTCGCTGACCACCCTCAGTGATCACATTTGCCTTCTTGAGCCTCTTCTGTAAACTCATGTCTACACCTGTAGCTTAGTTTTGAAGAATGTAACGGTGGCTAAGTTTGCCACCCTTAAAAATTAACATTGCTGAATAATATGGTCTTCCAAGTTCACTATTAAAATGAAATAGTTTTCTCGCACACAGATGATACTACTAAAAAAAAAAAAAAATCCTGGAAAAGGAGCTCCTGAGGAAGTAATAGGCAGGATTGTCCTGTCAGTCAACCCCCATGAACGTCTTGCTTTATGAATGATGCATAGGTTTATAGCGAGTGGCGAATTTTGCCATTAATGGATGGTAGACTTCATTCCATTTGCCCAGACACAGCAATGCATAATTCAATAGAGCCAAGCACATATATTTTCCTTTGCATTTCTTGTATTGCAGAGGGGTTCTGTGAGTCATTTTCTTTATAATATTTGCACTTTTGGTAAAAATCCTTTAGTAATTATTAAGGTTTAAATTCTTGGTACATATTTGAAAAATCAAAACTCAGAGAGCTAAAATAACTTTGCCCGAACTCAAGCAGTCGCTACAGGTGATCTTATTGCCCTAACTAGCTTCTTAAAATTAGTGTCCATCTCTGACTTGAAAAACCATTGCAAAATTGATTGTTTGGCTTCATTTGACACATTGTCCCTATCCAATATCCTATTGATGAATTAATTTCTCATTCTTGCACTTTCACCGGCATACATTCTTACTGATAATTAATTATATCATTCAATCTCCTTAATAATAATTTAGAAACCTGAACATTCTTCATGAAAGTAAACTTATGAAATTAAATACTCACATTTTAGAAATGTTGACAAATACCTTGATGTCTTCTGGGTTCCATTTGTTTGTCAGTGTCTAAAGTGCTTGATCATGCCCTTAAGAGTCTTCCCCTATAGACACCTCATGAGTTTTCCTTACATTCTTCTATGTAAGGGATACTACTACTTCTCCTGAAGTAATGATCAATGGATGCTTTTATTAAGTTTATTAAAACTCATCTTTCTTATGGATGCATTTCTTACAATGAAGCAGTCTGTTCATTTATATAAGTATCACCTTCTCAATGTTATCTTCAGACCTGTATCATCAATTACTTAATACAACCCATTTGTTCCCATTATTAATTTAATGCCATAAAATAGAAGATGAACGACTGTAAAGTACAATCAAATAATATGCACCCAGAGCCATACAGTTATTAATGTACATAGCCCTCTATGTCCTTCTCTTTTGTGAATCATTTAACTAATATTTCCAAATATACCGAAGACTGAAGTTTGTCTTGCTTAAAGTCATATTTTGTACGATGACATACAATATAGCCTTTTGTAACGCAAGTCTTTGGCAAGGGATGTTAAAATTGTCATAATGAGGAATTTTCTTGATGAGAGTTGAGGGCTAGCTCCACTTACCAGTTAGAACAAGCACAAATGTTTATTGATTGTTGTTAGATATTATGCTGATTTACTAAACTAGTAGTGGTTGTAGATTCTCCTCCAATAACAATGATTTCACTAGGAGTAAAGACTTAAGTAGGTTTTTCAGTAGCAGGTATGGTATCCCTCTTCTTGAGTGGGTCTTATGTCTATTTTGAGAGCTGTTGGTTACTGCTAAGCTATGTATGCCACTGCTGTAAGATCATGGTGCTATGCTGGTCATTGACATGGCTCAGAGGCATCATAGTTGAGGAGAGCTGATGTTTGTCTCCCTTCTTTGGAAGCTTCCATGGTACCTTCTGGTGCCATGAAGCTAGTCCTCCTGGAAGGGGGGAATTCAGATCAGTTCCATCTCAGGTGTCTCTGGGCTCTACTTTTGAACTGCACAGGGGCTTCAGCAATAAAAACTTACCTTCCACCTCTGTGAGGTAAACCAGGGCGATGGCAACGTTCCCCTTGGCAAGGGCAAGAAGGAATCTCTTAGACAACCCTGATCAACAGTTCAAAAGAGGGCTTCTGATGTCTGGTACTGGGCTTTCTGTCACAGGGTCTTTGACTCTTGAAGCAAGTGTTGTCAACCTAGATAAAAAAAGTTCATTATATGTGTATTTATAAGTGGAATTATGTGTGTTATGAGTAGTGTGTGTGTGTGTGTGTGTGTGTAAATAGTTAATAGCATGTTGTCTTGTAGATTTTCCTGACATCCATGTGTGGCCTTACTTTTGGATATCTTTCCGGACAAGACCAAGATTAGAAAGTAGCTTTTTGAAGAAAATATCATTGTGTTCAGGGCACTGAGAGCCAGCTTCTCTTTAAGAAGTCATGCCCTCTTCACCTAGAGCTTTTGACATACTTCCATGGATGACTTGGCAAGCTGGCATTTCAAGGGCCCCAAGGGATGTGTACCACAATCGTGATTGAGAAAACTGTCTTTTATAGAAGAGGTTTCTGCTAGGAAATGAAATGCTCGCTGTCAATACAAGCCAATGCAAGTATGAACACTGGAGCCAGAGGTAACTATTCATTTTCAAACTTACCTTGCCTGATCAAACATTTTTCCTTTAGGTAAGAGAACCTGTATAGAAACAGGCTGTTCCATCAGTACCATAGAAACTGTACTGAGGATGAAATCAAGTAGAGACACTGTTTAATGGCAAAGTGCTGATGCTGATGGTACCCAGAACAGAGAACCTTAAATAACACACAAATTCGCTTGCATGAATAAGTCAACCAGGTGTAGAATAGCGCCCATTAATGATTTTATATATATTTGTAAAACATGTAGTTATTTTATAAATAACTTTATATTTTAATAGTTCAAAAATGCCCTCTTTTCTACTTTTAACATTATAACCATTGCTAAGTTCCAAATTCTCAAGTTATTTTTTAAAGACTATAATGATGTATTCTGAATGTTAAATTTTTTTTGTGTGTAACATGAGTTTACATACTTGTATGTATTTACACATGTATGTCCAAGTACACATGTGTAGCAGTCAGAGGCCCATGTCGGATGCCTTCCTCGATCAGTTTTCACCATATGTTTTGAGACAGTGTCTCTTAACAGACTTGATCTCATCAATCTGATGATACTAGATGGCAGCAAGTCCCAAGTAGCAACCCTCCGAATGTCGGGAGTGTTGTTATGTGTTTCTATGCTTTTATATAGATGCTAAAGATCTGATCTTAGATCTATATGCTTGTATGGCAAATGCTTTACCAACAGAGATATTTCCGCAACCCTTCAAGTTTTAGTTCTGATGGATAAATGTTCTTCAGTGTTTAAGCTAATGTAATTTATTCATTATGAAAACTCAATTTGTTTGAGTTATGCTTTCAATCTATTGGACAATTTGTACTTAAGGATATTATATTGACCATTAATTTATGTAAGTTCAAGAAGAATATTCATGATTTCTCACTGTGGGTCAGACACAGTACTTGGTTTTTGTTTGTTTATTTTAGAGTTTGTATGTGTGTGTGTGTGTGTGTGTGTGTGGGTGTGTGTATGTGTGTGTTTGTGTTTGTGTGTGTGCTTAAAAATAGCTAATCTTCTAAATTCTGAGGAATGATATATCTAAGTTTGCAGTTTATACTTTTATATTCCCTAGTATTTATACTTGCTATCTCAGTAAAGTGAATCAGGGCATTCGTAAAGGCACAGGTAGGTCATTACTGTTCTTAACTTCTAGGCTTTGCGTAACTTTTATTATGAACAGAGCAAGCACTGTGACCTGAGACAAGGGTAGAAGGGAGGGCTAAGCATAGAAATAACTCTCTGGCATCAGGAGGGTTTTAAGTGCTGATGCTGTATGTACAAACTGCAAAATACAGACATTAATCCTCAAGAAATATGTGGCAATAAACAACATATCTTAAAATACCGATTAAAACTGTCTGTTTAGTCCAACAGTAAATGCTCTAGAGGCATTCAATTGAACTCCCAAAGAATTATTACCTACTTGAATCTTTTTAATTTCTCAAATGCCTCTAATATATTATTTACCACTTGTTAGTTTTTGAAATCATGAGAGTTATGTCATTTTAGCATTAAAAATACATAGGTAGAGCTAAATAAATAAAGCAATAAATCTTTTCTTCTTCCAGCAAGCCACCCTGCCCTCTTGGACTTCCTTCAGACTTCAACAGTTGTACATAAGGCAGTCTTGGGAGACACTATAACGGCAAAGGCAGAACTCAAAGTATGTGTTCCCACAAACTTTCCTCTGATTAGCACTTACAGTGAGAATCCCAAGGGCCACAGACATAAAACATGTTTTTTATAGGAGAAGTGCATGTCTCTCCTTTGCAGAAGATATTTATGCACAGAAGGGAACAACTACTGTTGAAAGCTCAATTCAGGAAAATAGAAACTTATTTGATAGGGCACCAGGAGATTTAAGAATAGAAAAATACGGATGGAACTTGATTCCATTTTAAACATCAAGACTGTCCAAATAATGCATATTATTAGCTTCATAAGAAAGCTTAAGAGGTTGTGGGTTGGTTGTACTTATAGAGACTCGAAATGCTAGTTCTTGCAGGCTTCAGGGGAGCATGGTGCTTTTTCTAGCCACACAGAATACCAGCTCACAGAAAATAGAAAGCCACAGTTCTTGTATGTAGCTGGGCACCTAAAATTAGGTACGGCCATTTTTACCTAAAGACACATTGGTATCTCTTTTCTTCCCTTAAGTTTGGTCTTCTGCCCTGTGTACTAAGATGGAATTGGGGAATCAGAAAGAAAAGTGTGACTCTGTGGAAGTTGGTTGATAGATGGAAGTGTACGCAGAGGAGGATGTGAGGAGGAGGAACCTTGCATAAGACACAGGGACCTAGAATTACTGTCTTTTCAGACATTGCACGTCCAAGTTATTTTTTTTAATTTATTTTTTTTTGGGGGGGGAGCTTTGTGGTTTAAAAAAAATGACTATAATTAAATTGTCTAAATTAGAAAAGCAAAAAGTTTGGGAGCTGTTCTAATTATAGTTTGAGAGTAAAGGGGGGAAGGACAGAGAAGAAGAAGAAGAAGAAGAAGAAGAAGAAGAAGAAGAAGAAGAAGAAGAAGAAGAAGAAGAAGAAGAAGAAGAAGAAGAAGAAGAAGAAGAAGAAGAAGAAGAAGAAGAAGAAGAAGAAGAAGAAGAAGAAGAAGAAAGAGAGAGGGGGAGAGAGAGACAGAGACACAGATAAAGATAGAGACAGAGAGTGAGAGAGGGAGGGAGAGAGGGAGACAGAAACACAGAGACACAGAGACACAGAGAGACACAGAGAAACAAACAAAGAGAGATATTAGCCCCGGTCAGAGATTTCTGGGTCACCTCTGACTTGTCTGTGGATTTCTGCCATTGTTTTCTTCTCCCAGGGACAGAAGAGAGCAGCATGCCTTCTGTTTCTCTTTATCCATACCACCCTGAACCTTCTTGATGAATAAACCTAGAGGTTTGTTAATACTTGTCTTAAACAGGTTTAACCAAAGTGGGTCAGTGTTGCGGTAAATCTCCACCCAAATATGCCCCAGCAATGAAAACACAACTCAATTAATATAAGTACATGCTGTGCGCCTAGATTGGGCAGATNTACCACTATACTACCATCTTCCACATCTATGAGACCCCTTAGAACGGATGATTTCTCCAGCCCATGTGCTTCTGCTCTGATTTTCTTCCTTCTCCTTTGTGTCCTCTCCCTCTTCCATTTCCTCTTTCTTCTCTCTCTCTTCACCTTCATCTCTACCTTCCCTTTTATCTGCCCAACCATCAGCTCTCCTTTATTTTACAAATTAAGGTGGGAATCAGGTTTACAGGAAATCACTTGAGTTCACAACCACTCACAGGCGAATGGAATTAACATCAAATATAATTAGCCCCAGGGCTCCACAACAGGTCAGGAATTCAGAACCTCTTCTTACCTGACCCTCAAATAGCTTTCCTTCTTCAGCCTTTTGTCTACAATCTCTCAGCCTGCATACTATTTAACCAATTGACCATTCAATATTAGTGTAGAATTGATAAAAGAGTTAAAGGTCATAACCGTGGGTCTTACGAGGCTGGAGATTCCAGATAATTCAACCCATAGGATTCTATTATAAAAGAAATTGAGTATCATTCAAATTATTTCTTGACTCTAAAATATACTTGATTTATGTTAAAGTAGAACAATTTTTGTAGAGATCCTCTTTGATCACATACAGACACACACATGAATACAAACACACAAACACCCATACACACAAACACACACACAAACACACATACAAACACACATACAAACATACACACACATGCACACACACAAATACACACACATACATACACACAAGCAAACACACATATGTACACACAAACACACACACAAATACATACACATATACAAACACACATATACACACACACAACCCCCCACACACAAACACACACACATACACACACAAACCCTGGTCTGAAAATATTTTAATAATAAGTCTGTCTGGAACTATATTTGGCTCACACAAACAGTATGATTTTTTTTAAAAGAGAAATATTAATTTTCCATGTCTGTGTTGCTTTTACGTTAAAAAACATGAAAATAATTTTAGGCCTCCTGAAAATATAAGGTACTGGGCAAATTTTTGAATGATGCACTTATGTATTCTGAACTACATTTCCCAGAACACACTGTAAATGCTTAAAAAAAAAAAAAAAAACTTCATTCTTGTTGGTTCCTTTATAATTCTGAAGTTTCGAAGATCGGCTGAGATGACTATTGCCATTTTAAGATTGCTTGGCATGTCTTTGGTTAATTTTCCCGCTCACTTAATTGTCTTTCACTTTCTTTCAGGTTTCCATGGTGGTTTCTCTTCTTCTTCTTCTTCTTCTTCTTCTTCTTCTTCTTCTTCTTCTTCTTCTTCTTCTTCTTCTTCTTCTTCTTCTTCTTCTTCTTCTTCTT
>NC_034608.1:60814327-60816469 GCF_900095145.1 Mus pahari | reverse complement strand
TCTTCTTCTTCTTCTTCTTCTTCTTCTTCTTCTTCTTCTTCTTCTTCTTCTTCTTCTTCTTCTTCTTCTTCTTCTTCTTCTTCTTCTTCTCCTTCGTCTTCTTTTAAAATTAAATGACTTTTGAAAGAGAATATCCTCCGAAGACTCATAGATTCTTCTGTCTGGGTAGAAATCCCTTCTCAGACGAAAAAGAGTGAACATAGTAGTGGAGACAGGACAAGGACGCACACAGCACTCTAGATGCGAAGGGAGAACGCTTGCAGAGACCTCAGGATCAGAATGTTTGAAATTTCTATCACCCATGGCCCGGCTTATGGGTCGCGATCCATCTCTCATTGCTTCGTTTCACTTGTCAGTTAAAATAGTAACAGTTGTATCCCCAGCGCCTTGTAAAGTCATTTATTTTCAATTCCTATACAGTGACCCCCGTTCAGCAGAAAAACTCCCATCCCAGGGAGAGAGCCAGAGGGGCAGCTCCGTTTCCTGGTCTTTCAGCCTTACCCCTTACTTACATTGCCTTACACTGTTGCCTGCAAGGTGTGTAGGCGCTGGATTTGCTGACTTAGCCTGGAATGATACATTTCTAGTTTCAATTTACCTATTTAAAGCCTTCATGCTTTAGGTCCTAGTTAAGATCAAACCTCGGGATATCTAGGAACGAGTGAAATCTTATTTTTGCTGAGACTCGGACATTTTTATTCATAAAATCTGCCTTGCAGGACATGATTATTTAACAAGCAAAAGCAGAGGAAGACACACTAGTTTTTGCACTGTAGCCTTCAGAGTTTGCACATGCCAGTAGATTACTCTTCCCTTGGCCAGTCTGTGTAGAATGTGATAGCTGTGGACTCCTGGTTAACTACTCTACTGTACAAGAAGCTCTGCAGTTGATACCAATGGCCAATGGGGGGATTAAAAAAATCAGTTTTCTCCAATGGAACCTCAGCGGGAACATTAACCACACTTGAGCTCCAAGCTGTGAACTCAATGGTATTTTTATAGACCTTTCTGTTTCATTTTGCTTTACTTGGCTAGTTGTTTTGTTTTGTTTTGTCTTGTTGATATTTTGCTTGTTTATTTTGTTTTTTTGTTTTTGTGCATGATGTATCTGTCTTCCTTCCTTCCTTCCTCCCTTCCTCCCTTCCTTCATTTTTTGTTTCTTTTAGAGAAAGAAAAAAGAAACATAATTTTGAGTTGGTAGGGAGTTTGGGAGGATATGTGGAGTTGGGGAGGGGAAATTTCATCAAAACACATTGTATGGATTTTTTTTTTTTAACTTAAAAAGAAAAGTAAAATCTGGCCATTTTGTTACTCTCCTTGTCTCCCACCTAACAGAGAATATGTATGTCAAAATAAATATACTAAAAATGAATCAATCTTAAACATCACGTGGATTTTAAAGAGGCAAAAATTGGATTTGGATACTATTTCACTTATATATTTTCTGCATTTTTATCTCTCTGTCTCTCTGTCTCTGTCTCTGTCTCTCTCTTCCTTTCTGTCTTTACCTGCCTAATAGTAAATACTAAGGGTGATTCTTGCTACAAACACCTTGATTTCAACAGCACCATCTCCCCACACAGAATCAAGGACTAAGCAAACTACTCGTGTGCGTTCTTTGCTGGAAGACCCTCACAGTCCTGTCATGGGATTCTTGTGACCACTGCCACTTTGGAAGAGGGACGAAACATCCCCAAGGTCTACTTGCTGGCATGTGGTAGCAAACAGGATTCAAACCTGGATAGGATGGGCTTTGAAATATTGTTCCGTCTTCATTAGGCTAAACGCCCTTCCGAGGACCAACTATGGTTTTAGGACTGAAATCATCTCATAGACGGGATTTTGGATAGGAATCTGATGAACACATTCTCTAAAACTTCTTAAGCAAGGGAGGAAGGTAGAGTCACATTCATGAATCACCAGCCCTGTGGGAAAGAATGTAAGGGCCAGAGTGTCCTGTGATTAGTCTTTAATTAATAGCTTCTTAAATATTAGACGGCGTTCTTTCACGTATTTCTTGAAACTAGGTTAATTTTAAAAGTCAGTTTTCTGTTTATTCTAAAAAGTTCCCTGTGTGTGTATGTGTGTGTGTGTGTGTGTGTGTGTGTGTTCGTGTGTGTGTGTGTGTGTGTGTGTGTGTGT
>NC_034608.1:60777300-60814283 GCF_900095145.1 Mus pahari | reverse complement strand
TGGGGGCGTGTGTGGTGTGTGTGTGTGTGTGTGTGTGCGTGTGTGTGTGTGTGTGTGTGTGTGTGTGTGTATGTGTGTGTGTGTGTGTGTGTGGTATTTGTGGTGCAGACGTGCATGCACAAATTGAAGTGGATGTGTGGAATCGCCCTTGATCACTCTTCCATCTTACTCATTGACAGAAGTTTTCTCAGTCACAATCAGAGCTCACTGAGGTGCCTCATCTTGCTAGCCAGCTTTCTCAGAGACTCCAGTCTGTCACCCGAGGTTGGAATTACAGGTTGTCCCATGCTCCCCAGAATTTCGATGGGATGGGGGGCTCAGAACTTGGCTTTTGCTCCTCATACTTCGACCCCTTTCTCTGAGAGTCGATTTCCCTTTAAATTAATTGCCATTTTTATTTAATAATCCTTGTATACTATAGAAGCCTTGATAATAAGCACTAATTATACACAATCAGAATTACCTACTCTGTGCTCCCCTTCTGTCTTGGATTTTCTGTACAGAAAGAAACAATAAATTCTTCAGTTTGCTCTCTTGGTGCTAAACCTCATTATAACTTCATAATAGGCTTACCAGTCCATTACTTGGCTTTTTAATGAGTGACATTATTTTTATCCTTTTATAAGCAATATGAATGCAATTATTTCATTACTTTGTCAACATCACCAAAGCTGATTTCTGTGTCCTGGTAAAACATATCCTTGTACCTTCTAATGCATAATTTTCTTCCAGGTTTTCTGTCTTAAGGGTGGCTTTTTCAATATATATATATATATATATATATATAGTTTTTCTTCAAGTTTTTAATCACTCTGCATTTTTATTGTAGATTATTGAAAAATGCTATGTACCTTTTAATCTATAAGACTAAAGCTTTTCTACTTATTAATTTTAATGCCCCCTTTCCTAAGACTCCAATTATTTCTTTCAAGTGAATGTACTGTATTTCTAGAAGCAATATCTTCTCATATCCCTCTGAAATGTTGGTCATGAAGTCTAGTTCCTCTTTGTGTGTGTGCATGCACACATGCATGTATGTGCATGTTTGTGTCTGTACCTGTTTATATGTGTGTGCATCTGTGTGTATGTATATATGTGTGTATGTGCATGTTTGTCTGTGTCTGTGTGCGTGTTTGTGTGTACGATTCTATGTGTTTGAATTTCTTTTTTTTTTTTTTTTCGCTTTCACATAACACATCTTTTACTGTTTCAGGATTCAGAGTCATTTCTGTGGTCAAGGAATGGAAACGTATATAAGCATTACCTTATAAGCGAAGGCACTGGCCAGCTGGCAGGCTCTCTAGCGCATTGGTTCTCAACTTGTAGGTCACAGCTTCTTGAGGAAGTGAACAACCCTTTTATAGGGATCGCATATAGATATCATGCCTATCAGATATTGACATTAGGATCCATAACACTAGCAAATTTACAGTTATGATCAAAACAATTTTATGTTTGGGGCTCATGACAACATGAGGAACCATACTAAAGGGTTGTGTCATTAGGAAGGTTGACAACCATTGCTCTAGAGCATGATTGGCTGTTCATCTTTTCTACTGGGAAGCTTTGTCTAAATTCCCGTTACCTGCTGTCATGGTGTCCAGGAAGACACCAAGAGGAAGCCCAACTTGGCAGAACTAGAACAAGAGAAAGGAGATGAGAATCTGACCATTCTTGTTTGGAATTCACTTAGCTTCCTACTTTTGGCCATTGCTCATGTAGCTCTCAGTCATGCTCCACGTTCTCTAAGACTCAAGAATCCACAAAATCTCCTCCAGTCTCTGGAGGAGCAGGCAAGTTTTGGCCAAAACGATCCAACATTGCAGGTGGGTTACCAAAGAGTTGGTCACTGTCATGCACACAAGCCAGACAGTCCTCTGGATAAGGTCAGGCATCTCCATCCTGCCTGTGGCCACGGCCAGATTCCACAGATTTGCGCATTATGGAGCTCCGTGGGACACTTTGACTCCCTGTTCATTTTCTTCACATACCAAATGATTAGTTTGGAATTCCATGTCTCATTTACTCATTTCTCAATGCTTCGTCTGTGCCCTGTCTTCCAAACAATTGAGTTTTTCATCTGCTATTTTCTTTTCCTATTGCTTTCATGACTTCTGTAAGCATTCATGACTAATGTATCTCATTATTTTCATTTAAACGAGGTTGACATTAGAGAAGCATGTGGAGGAATGATTTTTTTTTAAAACAAGAACTATAATTTGTTTACTTATCATTTGTCATCTGGTTATAAAGGAATGTTTACTAAAGTTCTCATGCATTACAGATGATCATTTTTGATTGAACAAAGTTTGTAATTGCAAAAGAAAGTTAACAATTTAGCAAACATAATAATTCTAATACATATGTACAACACTATAAAATTTCAAGGCTTTCAAGTAGGTATGATATGGTTATAAAATATTGCCATACAATTATTTTAATACCTGACTCTAAGTATAAATAATATAAATTGCTTTTCTGGTCATAATGACAACATATAAAATTTATAATGAAATGAAAAAAGTTAATTATAAGTGTTGATAACTATAAAAAAAGAAAATTAAAGCAAATGCTGCAATAGTTTTGTTCAACTTTGGGTGATAGTGCCGAAAATGATGATTTTCTAGATAAACATAAGTTTGGCTGTTGATCCCACACAATACAGAGTATTAATATTTGTTTCATGTATCATAAAGTAAACTTACTGTATTTCAACTGTTCAAGTACATAATTGATCCTTATCAATTGAACTATATAAATAAAATATTTTTATCACAATAACCGTATCCAGTCATGTTCACTTTAACTTCATATAGAAAAACAAAAAATCCAGGGTAGCCAAAACAATTCTTAACAATAAAAGATCTTATGGGAGAATCACTATACCTGATCTCAAGCTGTATTACAAAGCAGTAGTAATAAAGACTGCATGATATTGGTAGAGAGACAGACAGGTTGATCAATGGAATAGAATCGAAAACCCAGAAATAAACCCACACACCTATGGACACTTGATCTTTGACAAAGAAGCCACAAACATACAAGTGGATTAAAGAAAACACCTTTAATAAATGGTGCTGGTCTAACTGGAGGTCTGCTTGTAGAAGAATACAAATTGATCCATATTTATCACCTTGTACAAAGCTCAAGTACAAGTGGATGGAGGACTTCCACATAAAACCAGATACACTGAATCTAATAGCAGAGAAAGTGGGACAGAGTCTTGAACTCCTTGGCACAGGGGGACATTTCCTGAACAGAACACCAATGTCTTAGGTTCTAAGATCAATAGTTGATAAATGGGACCTCATGAATCTGAAAAGCTTCTGTAAGGCAAAAGACACCATCAATAGGACACATCGGCAACCTTAAATAGGGGAAAAAAAAAAAACTTCACTAACCTTATATCTGACAGAGGGTAGATATCCAAAATTTATAAGGAACTCAAGAAGTTAACTTCCAAAAATCCAAATAACCTAATTAAAAATTAGATGCATGGAAGAGATTACTAAATTTATTCTGAAACAATACATTGTAGAGCCATAATCTTACATTGGTAGAAATCTATATATTTGATAAAAATTGAAGTTATAATATCTTACAGTGGAACAGAATTTGCATATTGATTAAGGTTTTCATTTGTATAAATCTTTGTATAGTGATACGAATTTTTAAAATTATTTTTGTTACCCTTAGATAGGCATTGTGCCTATCTAACCCATTTAAGAATGCAAGACTTGGGCTTAGTCTTTTTAATAGCTGCTGTTACAAACTATTTAGGATTACTGAGTAATGCAAGTTAAGAGACAGATAGTAAACTCATGGTTATCTTAGATTCTGATTTAATTATAATAAAGCGTTTTCAAATTATTCAAATAGAAATAGCTAAGAGTAGCCAAAGTTTAACAGGCCATATATACTATATATAGATAGATAATCTCCAAAAACATCAGAAATTCAGAAAATATGACATTTAAAATCATTTCATTATTAATTGAATTTTTTGACTAGGCGACATGTCTGCTCCTGAAAGTACCCCCACTCAGTTCAAAAAAGATATTATCAAAACCTCCATACTTTGATATTAAAATTACTCCAATTGTGGCAAGGCAGCTACTGGGCAAGAATTGCCCTAATTCATCTACTAACAAACAACCAATCAACAACAACAACAACAACAAAAAAATAATGTCCAGGAAAGGACACAAGATGCAGGGTAGTCAACAGCTTAGCTTTGCCAATACAAGATAAGCTAGTCCTTCATAATTCCTGTGTTTCTTAAGGTCTGTCAGATGGTTCTTGGTCAGAAGGCTGAAGACAGATGCTCCAACCTTTTGAAGAATAGGGAACTGTCCAAGCTGCTAGCTTTCTCTACAAATAGTTTAAGTTTTAAAAGCTATGTTGTTCGCTTCCTTCATATTTAGGTAGTATTTAATTTGTTTTTGGATCTCTGACAGGGTTGAAGAATATCTATAGTCGCATAGTCAAACTTAATTTGTTTAACATTAAGGAAGATGATCTAGATTTAAAAGGATGGTTTTCAGATATTAATGCAAGTTAAAAATCAAAATATTTCAGGTATAGAATTGTAAACTCTTTAAGTTAGGATAGATGTTAGAGTGGATACAGAAAATGTGCTTCATTGATACAATGGAATACTATTCTGCTATTAAAAACAAGGGCATCATGAATTTTGCAGGCAAATATTCTGAGTGAGGTAACCCAGACCCGAAAGGACACACAAGGTATGTACTCACTGATAAGTGAATATTAGCTATAAAGTACAGAATACCCTGGATACAACCCATAGACCTTAAGAAGTTTAACAAGCAGGAAGGCCAAGTGAGGATGTTTAATCTCATAAGAAGAAACAAAATGATCACAAGAGGCAGAGTGAGGGAGGGACCTGGATGGGAGAGGGAAGGGAAAAAGGAGAACAGGATCAGGTATGGAGTTGGGGAGAGGGGGTAAGAGAAAAGCCCAGAGGGACAGGAGGATGGCTGGAAATATGAGCCTCGGGGGAGGGGGATGAGGGGAGACCCTTTAGAATGTATCAGAGACCTAGTAGATTCTTAGAACTCAATGGGGGTGACCTTAGCCAAAATGCCCAACAATGGGGAGAGAGAACTCGAAAAATTGTTTCTGTCTAAAAGAACTGCAGGGACAAACATGGAGAAGAGACTGAAGACAGGAGTCCAGCATGCTGTGCTCCGAGAGGCTCTGAGAGAGCAACTGTCTGAGACAGAGGCAGGTACCTATACCCATCCATAGGACTGAAGTCATGGACTCCTGCGGTTGAATTAAGGGAAGGATTGAAGAAGCTGAAGAGGAGAGCAACCCCATGGGAAGACCAGCAATCTCAACTAACCTTGACTCCTGAGATTTCTCGACACTGAGCCACTAACCAGGCAGCATACACAAGCTGGCCTGAGCCCCCCACCTCCACCCCCAATATATAGCAGAGGATTATCTGGTCTCACCTCAATGGGAAAAGATGTGCCTAATCCTCAAGAGACTTGAGGCCCCAGGGAAAGGGAAGGCATTGTGGGAGGAAGGGGGAGCACCCTCTCAAAGGCAAGGGATGGGGAAATGGGATGAGGAACTGTAGAATGGGGGAAGAGCAAGTGGTGCAATGGCTGGAATGTTAATAAATAAAGTAATTAAAAGCCGTGCTACCAGTTTGATGTATATTTCTCAGTGATTTATAAAATATGTGTGAAAAATAAATTCTTAATATTTTTGTCATAACTTGTGACTTATATTTCTTTAGTGTGGTGACTTGTTCTCCAAAAATTATTCGTGACTGACAATATCAGCTTCAAATAGGGGAGTGGTTTGCAAATCATTGACAACTACCTTTGATATGCAAATGAGCTAGAAGCCATATAGGGGAGATTAACAGTCTTTTATACTTTGTAAAATACCAGAACCTCCTCCTAGGGTGTTTTCAATTAAGTCTGAAAACATAACTTCAAGGAATGTATGTATGTATGTATGTATGTATGTATGTATGTATGTATGTCTTATCCACCATCTATCTACCTTAAGCCTACTTATCTGCCATCTCTCTCTCTCTCTATCTACCTATCTATCATCTATCAATCATTTATCTATTATCTACCTATCTTCATCATCATCACCTATCATTTATCTCTCATATTTTTATCTCATCTATATCTATTTATCTATCATCTATCTATCTGCCATCGATCTATCATTTATCTACCTCATATCCTATCTCTCTCTCTCTCTCTCTCTCTCTCTGTCTACCAACCATACATCTATTTATCTATCTATTTCATCTAACATCTATCTTTTTATTTTTTTATTTTTTTATTTTTCAAGACAGAGTTTCTTTGTATAGCCCTGGCTGTCCTGGAACTCACTTTGTAGACCACGCTGGGCTCGAACTCAGAAATCTGCCTGCCTCTGCCACCTGAGTGCTGGGATTAAAGGTGTGCCTGGCTCATCATCTATCTTTCTATCTACCTATTTATCTTATCTATCACCTACCATATATTATCTATCTATCTATCTATCTATCTATCTATCTATCTATCTATCTATCTGTCTGTGTCTATCTATCTATCTATTTATCTATCTATCATCTCCATCATCTATTTATCATCTCAATAACTAAAGTACATGAAGATAAATCAGAAGTCATGGAGGCTGGATCAAGTGTATGCATAATATGCATCAGTACTTTAACCAAGTAATTAAAAACATATTTGAATATGATGCCTGGAATCATTGTTTGCCTTCCAATGGCCACAACTAACTTCAGTTCTTCAGTACAATGCTATAAGATCAGAGTATTATGGATCTTTAGAAGTGACAGAGCATGACACTTATCCAGCCCCAGAAAATTAGAAAAGTCAACACTCATTACAGCTCAATGAATGAAAATAATGTATTTAAGGAACTCTCATGCAATTAATTTTAGTTATAGTTTAAGTCTTTAAATGAAGAGTATATAATTGTCTCACTTTCCTTCTTGGAAGTAGCAGGGACATCATACTGAATTTTTCTTGAGTGTCGTCCCTAACACCAGTTGAGTAAAACTGTATTTATGGTTTTTCTTTTCCGGTTATATATTAATGTGACATTTCCCTTTGTAAAACTGGACAGTAGAAATTTGTAGATTCATATTCTCTAAACATTTTAAATCACGTTTCATTTATTTATTTCATGTACCTGCATGTTTTGGGGGGTGCGCATATGAATCACGGCGTGCACGTGGAGGTCAGAGGGCACTTGAGGGGAGTTAATTCTCTCCTGCTACCATGTAAATTCAGGGACTAAACTTGGGCCACCAGTCTTGGTTACATATGCTATCTCACTAGCCCTAAGAATCAGATCTCTAACAACACTGCACTATTTCTCTTAGGGCTATTTGCCACTGGATTACACTGTGTGATTGTCTGACTTTCAAATTTGGAACAATGGCAATTAAATACAGAAAGAACCTTAAACTGCAAAGGGGATTCTGGAAGTTATTTTCATTCTGTTTCACGGCAACATAGACCATTGGATGGCTGTGCTGTTCTCCATCCTACCTTGTTTGGTACACTATCATGAACAGTGGACTGGTCTTTTCATCTTTCTTTTGTACTCTTTGGCAGAGGTACATACTGGCTTTGGCCCTCGTCATTTGAATAGACCTAATGTATAAATTCAATAGAACATGTGCTAGGGTGTCAAGGTGGAGGGTCTCCTTTGGTAAGGTAACCACGAGGATGCTTCTGCTGTGTTTCCTGATTAGTTTTATAACAACTGTGTTGTCTTGTTTAAATCTTGAGGGAAGATGACATCGCCTCAGGCACGCTCACAACACCGTGAGATATCCAAAGGGAATTCCATGATACCATGATACTATTCACTAGGCAACAGATAGCTTACCACTCGCATTTTGATGGAGAAGAATGGAAATATTTTCTAGTCCAGTATGCTCCAAATGTTAATTCTCCTCAGATCTTTATTCCCTGGCTCTTCTTGATTCAATAAACAATCTATACCCCTGTTACAAAAACAGGCAAGTAGATTTAAATAAGTATCTAACAAGCAAAGTATTAATGATATAAATGAGAATATAGTTTTCATTATACTTTCTTCATGAGAGGCAGTATTTTCTGCATTGTCTGTGCTAACACACCAATATGGTCTTCTTCTGGTGACACAATTGAAAGTGGTGTCCACGGGTCACTCTAATGTAGGGAACGATTGGGGGCCACAATAATTTAATTCTACCAAGAGTTCCTACTGGAAGAAGCAACCCCAAACTTGAGGCAGTCTCAGAACACATATGTTGCTTTGAGAAAATCACTTTTCTAAAGTTATATTTGATTAAAGAACATCTGTTCCAAAAATATGAACTAATCACTACCCCCAGAGCTCATGTCTCTAGCTGCATATATAGCAGAAGATGGCCTAGTCAGTCATCGTTGGGAAGAGAGGCCCCTTGGTCTTGCAAACTTCATATGCCCCATACAGGGGAACGCCAGGGCCAAGAAGTGGGAGTGAGTGGGCAGGGGAGAAGGGTGGGGAGTGAGTATAGGGGACATTGGGTATAGCATTTGAAATGTAAATGAAGAAAATATCTAATAAAATAATTAAAAAAAAGAACATCTGTTCCAGTGCACATTAATAAGATCGAGCACTGTGAAGGTCAGTTGGTTGACATTGTTTTTCTTTGTGATAGTTCTCATAGCCATACTGGGAAATACATAAAGTATTTATTAGCCAAAGGTTTCTATCTATTCTCTTTTCTGTGCATCTAACATATAGGCCCCTTTTCCTTTCCATCTTTATGCCCTGACTAGAGTTTGAGAGCCTAGCTTTAGTTGGCTTAGAAATGGGCTACTATTTTCAGTGCTATGGCACAATAACGCCTTTGTAAAATCATCATTTTACAAAGTCAATTCCACACACTTCTGATGATCTATATCCCCCGAGACTTTATGCAACCCCTCACCAACACACTTCACAGTATCTTCTGCATGCTCCACTTTGCATCATCTCTTTCTCTCTGAATCATAAGTTATGAGGAGGCAGGGCCATTTCCAAAATCAATTCCTGGCTTGAGAGAAAAGGGCCTCCATGCATCAGGAAACCATTTCAAAGGTTAACAGTTTATCCAAGGGCATTAATTAAATGTCTTTCATAAATAAGGGCTCAGTGCTGTCAAGGGTGGAGTGCATGAAGAGACAATCCAAGGCTACAGCTTCCTTCACAGGACAGAAATGAAGCTCTTCACAGAGGAAACCTATTAAACACATTCACTTTCAGATGGCTGGATGTAACAAATGAGAGGAGAGGGGCAGGGATTGGGGGCATGCATAAAAGCCCTTAAATTAGGGCACAAAGGAAGACTGCTCTGTTCTCAGACACTGTGGCAGTGTATGAGAAAAATTCTAAAAGCAATGAAGCTGGAGCTAATTAGACAAATGATTGATACTGAACAGAAGATGACGGTTGGGGGGTTCATTTGATATCAGTCTGCTGCCTGTTGATTCTTCTTAGTATTGATCGCCACACATGGTTTTAACAAGGACAGAGCCATTGTTAACTAGCTTAAAAGAATTAGAGAGTTATCTTTCTGAGGATCTGACAGATGGGAATATTGGTCAACTAACAAAAAAATTATAGAATGAATTTTTATTTTGCTTTTAGGTCCGCTACAAACATTTGACAAAATAGCACCAAGAGCTAGGAAATAAACAAGCCAACGTCTGCTGTTACACAGTACTAAGTTGCAGGGTGATGAAGTGTAGGTGTTAGAAAATCAGAGAGGAATTTAGAGCAAAGAAAAGCACTGACCAACTTATTCACTTGCTAGGCTGTGCACTGAAATGTCACATATTCCTAAGAGAGAGGGAGTGACATGTCACAATTACAGAGAAAGAATGGGGCAAAAAGAAAATCATCTTAAATATTTTAAAACATTCAAATGTGTGCTTAGTAGATCTACACCTGTTTTGTTTCCAGATTCTTGTCATTGGGTAGATCTGATAGGAGGTAATATTTTAAAAGAACAATGAACACTAGGAATAAAAAAATAATAATTAATCCTAAAACCTTACTGTGTTGGTCTGAATATGCTTGGCCCAGGGAATGCCACTATTAGGAGGTGTGGCCTTGTTGGAGGACTTGTGTCACCGTGGGCATGGGCTTTAAGACCCTTTTCCTAGCTGCCTGGAAGTCAGTCTTCTCCTAGTAGCCTTCAGATGAAGACATAGAACTTTCAGCTCCTCCTGCACCATGCCTGCCTAGATGCTGCCAACCTCTCACCTTGATGATAATGGACTGAATCTCTGAATCTGTGAGCCAGTCCCAATTAAATGTTGTCCTTATAAGCGTCTCCTTGGTCCTGGTGTCTGTTCACAGCAGTAAAATCCTAACTAAAACACCATAAGACTTTGGATGGTCCATCCTTTCGACTTAGCTCCAAACTTTGTCTCTGTAACTCCTTCCATGGGTATTTTGTTCCTTATTCTAAGGAGGAATAAAGTATCCATACGTTGGTCTTCCTTCTTCTTGGTTTTCTTGTGTTTTGCAAATTGTATCTTGGGTATTCTATCAGTAAGTGCATATCAAGTGACTTCTTTTGTGATTGGGTTACCTCACTAAGGATGATATCCTCCAGATACATCCATTTGCTCAAGAATTTCATAAATTGATTGTTTTTAATAGCAGAGTAATACTCTATTGTATAAATGTGCCACATTTTCTGTATCCATTCCTCTGTTGAGGGACATCTGGGTTCTTTCCAGCTTCTGGCTATTATAAATAAGGCTGCTATGAACATAGTGGAGCATNTTTCAGATATATCTATTTGCCCAAGAATTTCATAAATTCATTGTTTTTAATAGCTGAGTAGTACTCCATTGTGTAAATGTACCACATTTTCTGAATCCATTCCTTTATTGAGGGACATCTGGGTTCTTTCCAGCTTCTGGCTATTATAAATAAGGCTGCTATGAACATAGTGGAGCATGTGTCCTTATTACCACTTGGAACATCTTTTATTTTTAGTTGGAACTCTTCCCTCACCTTTATACTCATTTCCTCTGTTCTTTTTACCTGTCCTCTCTCTGTTGCCATGCCTTACAATCCTTGAAGTTGCAAATGTGAGAAAGGAAGCTTGGAGGAGCTGATGGCATCATGTCCAAGGTGGATTCCGGCTGTAACTGTATGCTAGCTGAACACATAAAGGACAGGGACAAAGGTGGGAGGCTCTGAGTATTGACCAGGGTACTGATTAGCTCTGTGTTGCTGTAACAAAATACCTGACATAATTAATATCAAAAAGAACAAAGGCTTAATTTGATTCCAGACTTGGTGGTTTCAGTCTGTGTTAGGTTGGTCTGAATGCGTTTGGGCCTGTGTCGGGGTAGGATATTACAGTGGGAATCCATGGCAGAGGAAGTAGTTCCCTTCAAAGCAGCCAGGAGTTAAAGAGAAAGAAAGAAAACTGCCCAAGATCACCTCAAAGGGGATGCGCCCATGTGATTAGGAGATTAGCAATGAGGCCCCAACTCTTAAAGGTTCCAATATCCTAATTGCTCTATTAGGTAGGGGCCATTCCTTAACCAAATGGAATGTTGGGGAACATTGAGCCAATCCATTATAGTCAAGTACCAGTGGTGACATCTCACAGAAACCCGAGCTCCTGAGGCACAGTAGCTAGTGACTCTGATACATGTGAGTCAGGTGCAAGAAGATGAACAATTAGCATCCGTGGCCAACCTGTAATCTTTCCCCAACCTGAGTGCACATTTTTAAACTGAGACTGGATTGACTTAAGAGACAAATGGGATAAGCTAGATGTTTGGCTATTTAAGTGCACGCCATTCGGTTTCTTTTAAGTGTAAAAGGAGATTAGAGTTATAGGTAGGGTACAATACTATAATAGTAGGAAGTGGCTCATCTAAGAAAACGGAGACCAGAGTCCCAGGAGAATAGGGGCTAAGACCATGCAGGATGCCAGACCTCTCATTTTAGATGGAGAAATGATCCTGAAGTAAACAACAACAACAACAACAACAACAACAACTATAGGCTGGACAGGGAGGCAGAATTTATTTTTGAAAGTTCAAAAATTTTTAAAAAGGGCATAAGAGTAAATATCCTGGAAAAGAGGTGACTCTCTGATCATTTGATCCGCAGTAGAGATGAAAACATGCAGTCTTATATGTAAAAAGGGCCTGTGTTACACATAAGGATTTAAAGGATAATAAAGATGCTATAGCAACTATGTTCCTGGCAAAATACAGCTGACAGGATGGTTAAAAGGAATGAATCCCTCAAAACACCTTGTAACCATGAAAGAAATTAAATTAGTAGCTCAAATCTTTCTTCAAATAAAACAGTGGGGACCAAACCATTTTATAGGGAGCTAAATGTTCAGAATGCGGTGTCCCGTTCTGCCTTGGCACAAATCCTTTTATCTGTTTGATAAAGGCGGAATGTTCATCTCATTCTGAAGGGGAGAAGGGTTACATAATCAAAAAGCAGCCAAAGTTACAAAAGAGAGAATCATTAGTCAGTTCTGCCCATGCAAATATTACAAAAAAATATGAAAGAAAGAAAAAAGAAAAGAGAAAAAAAGAAAGCCTGGGAAATCCAATTCAGATTTCATCAAGACACAACTGAGTTCATTCTAGGCACTGCAAATGACTTAATAATATTAAAAATCAAATGTAATTTATATCAGTAGCTCTTTGAACATAAAGTAAATCAGTACTGAGGATCGTCTTAGAAAAAGAAACTCAGAGAAATATTCATGACAATACATTAAAACATATATAATACATAAAAGCAGAAACAGGATTATTTAGGGGAAAGGAACCAGCGGGGGAGGTGGTGGAGACAAGAACGTATAGAATATGACTATTAGAAAAAATTGCATATATGAAAACATTACAGTGAAGCCCACTGCTCTATATAATGAATACAACTGTAAATTTATTTAACTTAAAACATTTACAGGAGTTGCTTAAGTAACTACTTGTTCTTAAATATCCCCAAAATAAAAGCACAAAGCCGCAGGGCTATGAGTCTTGGAAAGACAGATTTCCCGCATTGAACACCTCTTTGGACTAATACAGCATGATGCGCAGGCCACGACTCTGGGGCATTGCCATGGGGGTATGAATTTTGCCCTTATACTGATGCTAATGAGCTACATGGCCTTTAAGACTTAAGTGCATCACAGCTTTCTAACCAAACCAAGTTGGACCATATCATCTTTATAATTCCTTTATATTCCTGAAATATCCCTTGTTGGTTCCTGTTTTGAGTGGTTGCTCTCCAGCTGGTGAGGCTAATTAAGGGGACACTGTAATTTTCGTAAATAAGGAAGAGATCGCCAGAGGGGACTTTGAAGGATCTAGCTCCTGGCTGTGCTCCGTCTTGCTGCTTCCTAGTATGGCAGTGTGTGATCAGCTTCCGCCACACACTCCTGTTGCCATGCCTCTTCTGCTGAACACGACAGATGCATGCGACCCTTTTGAACACATGAGCTGAATACACTTTTCAATCCTGTATTCTGCCACGAGAATATGAGAGTTTCTAATATAACCTCCTTATAGTTTTGAGTTTCTCTAACTCAGGGATTCCCAGGCTTCCTAATGCTGTGTTCCTCTAACACTGTTCTTCCTGCAGTGGTAAGCTACAACCATTAAGTTACTTCATTGCTTTTTCATAACTCTAATTTTGCAGCTGGTGTGAATCGTAATGCAGATGCCTGATATGCAGGGTATCTCATATATAACCTGTAAAGAGGTTACACAGGGCTCACAGGTTGAGAACCACGGCTCCCTCCCTCCCTCCCTCCCTCCCTCCCTTTTCCCCCTCCCTCCCTCTTTCTTTCCTTGCCTAATTGTAAAATTGCTAGTATTCAAAGAAGCTCTATCCGCACAGAGTATGGCTGAGTAGTGTTGATAGAGCAAGACAAAGGTCATTAAACCCACACAGATGATTTTCATTGGGCATACAGTGTCTGTTGTAGGGTTTGCATGCACCTCTTAAATATTTGTACATTTTGCGTTTGTATAATACGAAGGATAAAACTAGTTGATGAACTCTGGTAAAGAGGAAAACTCTAAGGAAGTGAAAGGACAGCCCCTAAGCTGGGTTTTAATACCTGCGGCACGTATACATGCCTTTGTGGTACCCTCTGCTTGCAGGCAAGGCAGAGCCAGTGATGTCACTCTACGTCTGGAATACACCAAAGGTGCTAGCATGACATTCTAAATTAAGTTCTAAACACCTTCACATCCCTCCTGCTCTCTCTTTTGTGTTTGATTTGCTTCCTCTGTCTCCCTGCAGCTTGCCATAGAGAAAGCTCTGTCTGGCAGAGGATTGGGAAAGTCTGACCAGAAACTGGAGACTGAAGTCTCCAGCATATTGTGAGATGGCAAGGCCACTCAACCATGGTGTGTGTGTGTGTGTGTGTGTGTGTGTGTGTGTGTGTTGTAAAGAAGATTTTCCCTTTGCTCATCCTCCATATCAGCATACAAACAGAGCCAGAATTTGATTGTGACCCTGAAAGAGCTCTAGCTAGATGTACCCAGCAAGACAGAATCCAAAGAGAAACCATGAGATAATAAAGGCTTGCTGTTCTTAAGCCTTCTTGTTTGAGTAATTTGTGATGCAGAAGATAATTAACATAGCCAGGCATGAAATTAACACCAACTATCTACTGATGTCCTATCAAGTTTATATTGGCACTGTATGCTGGATAACTCAGTTGTTAGAAGGAAGCCAAAATCCTGTTACTAACTCAACATGGGCCCAAAGCACATACCTTCATTTTCAAGATACCATGCTTGAAGGTGGAAAGAGCTTGCATCCCATGTAGGAGAATCATAGCTCTTCTTCCTCTTGGCATGGGGAGATGTATTTTCTAATTAGCCTTGTTAAAGTGATGGACTAGGTGATGTCATGAAGTTACAATGAATGAATAGTACAATGAATGAATAGTGGTCCATGGAGGTCACTCAATACAGGAGGTAAGACTTTCCTCTCTCTCTCTCTCTCTCTCTCTCTCTCTCTCTCTCTCTCTCTCTCTCTCTCTCTCTCTCTCTCTCTCTCTCTCTCTCTCTCATTATTTTATTTTTCTTTTTATTATATATGTATATATAATTGGATATTTTCTTTATTTACATTTCAAGTGTTATCCCTTTTCCCGGTTCTCTGCCACCACCCCCCCCCCGTCCTGGAAATCCCCTATCCCATCCCCCCTCCCCCTGCTTCTATGAGGGTGTCCCTCCACTCACCCACCCACTCCCACCTCCCAGCCCTTGATTCCCCTACACTGGGACATCTGTCAAGCCTTCATAGGACCAAGGACCTCTCCTCCCACTGATACCTGACCTGACAAGGCCATCCTCTCCTACATATGCAGCTGAAGCCATGTGTACTCCTTGGTTGGTGGCTTAGTCCCTGGGAGCTTGGGGGGGGGGCAGTCTGGTTGGCTGATATTGTTCTTCTTCCTATGGGGTTGTGAACCCCTTCAGCTCCTTCAGTCCTTTCTCTAACTACTCCATTGGGGACCCTGCGCTCAGTCCAATGGTTGGTTGCAAGCATTCACCTCAGTATTTGTAAGGCTCTGGCAAGGGCCTCTCAGGAGACAGCTATATCAGGCTCCTTTCAGCAAGCATTTCTTAGCATTCACAATAGTGTTGGGGTTTGGTGACTGTATATGGGATGAATCCTCAGGTGGGACAGTCTCTTTGGCCTTTCCTTCAGTCTCTGCTCTACACTTTGTCTCCATATTTGCTCCTGTTAGTATTTTATTTCCATTTCTAAGAAGGACCGAAGCACCCACACTTTGGTCTTCCTTTGTGAGTTTCATGTGGTCTGTGAATCATATCTTGGATATTCAGAGCTTTTAAGCTAATATCCACTTATCAGTGAGTGCATACCATGTATATTTTCTTGTGACTGGGTTACCTCACTCAGGTAGGAGGCAAAAAAGCAGTGAAATGGTCTCCTATTCTGATAAACAAGATTGACCTGGGAATAAAATGGAGTATGGGTAAGTGTATGGATGGATGGATAGATTCTAGCTGTAGTCTTCATGAGAGCAGGAAAGCCCAGCCTTCAAGTTCCCAATCACATGTAATAATTAGACAGTTTTGTTCTGTTGTGAGCAAAGCTTCATAAAATGAAATAACATAAAAAAACAATGTATCAAGTAGTATCAAGCAGTAAGGACACATTACTAAAGTTCAGTACAATATTCAAAGTTTATATTAGTCTATGGGTCTAGAAAAGCTGTCCTATTAGAAGTAGTTTTAGAAAGTCTGACAAAGTTGAGCAGTTCCAGCCCCTCACCATTGTGCGAGGCAAAGTTAGTGACTCACAAGGACAGTGACCTTTTTTGTGCTGAGTATCAAAGTGACACAGTGCCTGTCATTCCACCTCTTACTGTGCCTTCTCCTTGCGGCTTCTCACTGAGAAATCCTCTTCTGATGCTCTCAGAAGTGAGCTGATACCCATGTCCTTTACTCACGAGCAAACATCTACCCACAGCTTCAAATCCAACCACCCATGGATCATACAGACTGAGAGGCATCTTACATCTGTAACAAACATGGGCATGCTTTCTTTTGTGTCGCAGTCTAACAACTGTTTACATGACATTTACACATGACACTGGGTATTACAATCAAAGATGGCTTGACGTAGAGCAGGCATTGTGAGCTTATATATAAGTATGTCACCATTTAATATAAGACATACGTTCATGCACTTGTATAACTAAATAGGCCTGGGAAATAATCCGCCATAAACACCAAGGAACAACTAGGCACTTTCAGAACAGGTTTTTCTCTCTGCAAACCCAAACAACTTTAAACTAGGAATCCTTCTCCCATGGTCTCCTAACAACTAGATAATATTTTCTTATTTAAAGGAAGTTTTGTGGAGCTGGTGAGATGGCTCAGTGGATAAGATACTTTCTGCCAAGTCTGAACTGAATTTGATCCCCAGTGCATACTCTGCCAACTTGTCTTCCTACTTCTATATGAATGCCCTGGTACCTGGATGCCAACATACATACAACACACACGCACACACACACACACGCACACACACACACACACACACACATACACAGAATACCCTACAACTAAAATGTATGAATTGTAATCAAAGTAGTTTGAATTACACATCTCTCAAATCCCTTTGATTTTCTGTAAATATTTCTTAGACCTTTTCTAGGGCATCTGTGATCTCTTGATACACGCAGAACAAACTCTGTTCATCTGGTCTATTAGCAATGTAAAGCCTCATTTTCTAAACTGCTTTTCTCCCAGTCTAACCAAAGGGAACACAAAAATGTGGGGATTTATGAAGAAACATTTTCCAGTCTTTTCATATCTAGTTGGGCTTTGAGATATAAGTTGAATCTGAGGCTCTTTCTTTAGACTGTTATTTGTTATCACATAATTTAATGTTAGTAGATCAGACCCAGATATGTTCCCATTGCTAGGTAACCTAACATAATCTTATACAATGCTAACTAATGGTACTCTGATCTTTGAGAACTCACCCAGATGTAAAGGCAAAATAAAAATCTCGTCCAATTGGGATTCTGAATTTCCACCCAACTCCTTTAGTTGATCTGTCAGCCTTTAGGTAAAGATTCTAATCTCATGCTGATGTGCTGGACATTCTAATATTGCCTCATACATGTGGACAAACATCCATCATTTGGATGAGAGATGATTCCCCCCAAATGAAAGCCCAGCACAGCTGAAGAATGGCTATGTTACCCTATACATCTCAGCGGTGTTATACTTTTTGAAGTCCTGCTTTCTTAGATCTGTCTAATCATTTGCAGTGGGCCTCCTTATCACTAGTAGAGGAGAACAACAAAACCCTGTTATTTATGGTAATTAATCTGAGCAGAAAAAGGAAGATAACACTGAAGTTGGCTTAATACTGCCTTTATTTCCCACTAATGCTTGTTTTCTAAATATGGAATTTTAATTTCTCCCCTAATTATCAAGGAGTCTGTTGTTAAGTGGGCCTATTCCCAGGCATAATGGGTTATTTTCACGGTGTATTTTTAGCTCATTTGTAAAATACGTTATGTATGAGCTTGCAGGATGATTCATACACATTTATACAGGAAAAGGGTAAAAAAAAAAAGCAATATTAAACAGCTACTGAATGCACTGAACCTACTTCTGGGCATCAACACTGATGCTGTCCTCTGGGTTTTTAAGAATGGACATAAAGAAATGTTCCTTGCAAAGAGAAATCAAGCTTCTTAAAAGTCACTTCCTCTGTGTCCCAGATGAAGGTAGGTATTGCGATTCAGATTTAGTTTGCATTCTGAAGTGCCCAGTCATTGTGAGATCCAAGGTTGTTATTTATCGCTCCTGCACTGGTTATGTATGACCACCTGTCTTAGTCAGGGATTCCTGCACAAACGTCTTGAGCAAGAAGCAAATTGGGGAGGAAAGAGTTTATTTGGCTTACATTTCTATACTGCTGTTGATCACCAAAGGATGCAGGACTGGAACTCAAGCAGGTCAGAAAGCTGGAGCTGATGCAGAAGCCAGGGAGGGATGTTCTCTACTGGCTTGCCTCCCCTGGCTTGCTCAGCCTGCTTTCTTATAGAATCCAAGACTATCAGCCCAGAGATGGTCCCACCCACAAGGGACCTCTCCCTCTTGATCACTAATTGAGAAAATGTCCCACAGCTGGATCTCATGGGGGCATTTCCCCAACTTAAGCTCCTTTCTCTGTGATAACTCCAGCTGTGTCAAGTTGACACAAAACTAGCCAGTACAATTGACCCCTTGTCAACTTGACACACAAACACATCACTAGTAAGCCTCAACCCTTAGCTTCTTATTCATTCCCAAGATCTAAACAACTTTAAAAGTCCCACAGTCTTTACATATTAAAAGTTCAATCCCTTTAAAATATCCAGTATCTTTTAAAATACAAAGTGCTTTAAAATTCAAAGTCTCTTAACTGTGGACTTCACTAAAAAACTTCCTTCAAGAGGGAAAAATATCAGGGCACAGTCACAATCAAAAGCAAAAATCAATCTCCAACCATCCAATGTCTGGGATCCAACTCACAATCTTCTGGGTTCCTCCAAGGGCTTGGATCACTTCTCCAGCGATGCCCTTTGTAGCACACACCTTGTTGTCTTGGCTCCAGCTCCAGCTGCCTGTACTTCACTGCTGCTGCTGTTCTTGGTGGTCATCTCATGATACTGGCATCTCCAAAACGCTGCTGACTTCCACTGTAACTAGGCTTCAACACTAGCCTCTCATAGCCTCTCTTCATGGTGTCAAGCCTCAACTCCTTTGCATAACCCCTTCAGTCCTGGGCCATCAATTGCAACTGAGGCTGCACCTTCACCAATGGTCTTCCATGGCCTCTCACAGTGCTTCCATAGCCTCAGCTGCTCTGCATGACCCATTCATGCCTTCAAAACCAGTACCACCTGAGTAACTCTTACATATCACCAAGTCCAGCCACAGCAGGAGGTACAACCTTGGCTATCTCTGGAACACAGCCAAGGTTGTGTTCTGTGCTCTCAGAAAACACTTCCCAGAAGATGTTACCTCAATGATGCTGGTCTCTACTTAATCACCGCTAATTTCTTAGCTCCAGCTAACCAGCATCAATAGTCNCAGTAAGGAAAAGGTTTCACCTTAGTAGTTCTGGTATCTTGTTAATCACAGCTGATTCTTCAGCCCCAGCTAACCAGAACCACAGAATCTTCACAATCCAAAATAGCAATGGCCCTGAAAAGAGTCTTTAATTTTCCCTCTGAAATTTCACAAGCCAGGCCTCCATCTTCTGCACTGTTCTTAACATTATCTTCCAAGCTCCTGCACAACATCCCATAGAGCTCTTAGCACCAATCTTCTAGCCCAAAGTTCCAAAGTCCTTCCACAGTCCTCCAGAAAACATGGTCAGGTTGTCACAGGAATACCCCACTTCTGGTACCAATTTGTCTTAGTCAGGGTTTCTATTCCTGCACAAACATCATGACCAAGAAGCAAGTTGGGGAGGAAAGAGTTTATTTGGCTTACATTTCCATACTGCTNTTGATCACCAAAGGATGCAGGACTGGAACTCAAGCAGGTCAGNNAGCAGGAGCTGATGCAGAAGCCANGGAGGGATGTTCTNTACTGGCTTGCCTCCCCTGGCTTGCTCAGCCTGCTCTCTTATAGAACCAAGATTACCAGCCCAGAGATGGTCCCACCCACAAGGGGCCTCTCCACCTTGATCACTAATTGAGAAAATGTCCCACAGCTGGATCTCATGGGGGCATTTCCCCAACTAAAGCTCCTTTCTCTGCGGTAACTTCAGCTGTGTCAAGTTGACACAAAACTAACCAGTACACATCAGCCATTCTTGGCTGGGGCTTGCCTTAGCCTGCCCGACTGTCCTCCTCTCTCTGCTTTGGTTAGAAAGACTATAGATATTCAGGTTGCATGCCTTTTCCCTGAGGGGTGAGGATGGCATGTCTGCAGAGTCTGTTCAAGTCAGAACTCTTTCCTTAATATTAATAGCAATGGATCATTACAGTAGGAAAAGGAACTTAAGTATAAAATCATCTCTACAGTGTGTTTCTGAACCATTCTATCACTTGAACTAATGACTTTTGCCATTTTGGTTAACTATCTGCACTGGTAACCTAATAATAAGGGTCATAACACCAACATCACTTTACTCACTGTGAAGTATATCCTTGACTTTTAAACATAAAGAAATTGTGGTGAGTTGTTTATTATTACACAAGTTGTTTAATCAAAACAATAAAGAAATGTATGAAAGTGCTTATAACTAATAATCAGCAATATGGAATTAATAGTTTACAAAAACTTACTTTCATTGCCTGCAAAATTTTGTTTGCTCTAGGGGGTATAGATTATGTAAAATATTTTCTTTTACTATTGGCCTTTGATATTGCAATTGTGATGTTAGAGCCATGGTGGTTACTGCTGAAATAAATTTGAAGCCAGAAATTATGATTTGAACAAGAGAAATGTAGAAAATCTACAAACTTTAATAAGTGGGTTTCTAAGAAGATATGACTGGCTATAACACTCAGAACTCACAGCAGCTATAACTATCTGTACAAGCTCACACTAGCCGAGAAACACTGAGAAACTGTTGGTAGCTTCTGAGGGAGGCAGAATCAATTTGTTTTGGGGAGAGTGTGTTATCACTGGTAAATACTGGGTGGATGGCCGCACAGCCATGTGCACATGGGCAACACCAGTTGGAGATCGTTAGTTATTCTTCACAGAAGAAGAAATAAACAATGGATGATATTGAGAGGGATGTGGAGTATTCTTGTTGCTGTGAAGAACACTGACAAAAACAATGTAAGGGAAGATAGAGTTCGTCTTGTGTTACTTGTTACAGTCCATCATTGAAGGTAGTCAGCAGGAACTCACAGCCCAAACTTGAAACAGAACCATGGAAGAATGCTGCTTGTTGGATTGCTCATATATACATATATACATAATGTATATATGTACACACACAAACACACACACACACACACACACACACACACACACACACATATATATATATATATATATATATATATATATATATATATATATATATATGCTTGACTTGATTACTGATTGAAGTGAGAGGGCTCAGGCTCATCTCACTGTGGCATGGACTATCCTTAAGAAGCTAGATATCTCACAGTGAAATTAGTCCTCTTACATCAATCACCCATCAGGTCAATCCCTCAGAGACATGGCCACAGACCAGTCTAATCTGGCCAATTTTTCTATGTAGGTTCCTTTTATCCATGTGACTGAAGTTTATGTATAACCAGAACACTGCAAGAATTGGGGTGAATATATTCATATTTTATTGTATACATATATAAATGTTTCAAGCAAAGAAAAAAAATTAAAGTGGTTGAAAAAAGCATGGTAAGAAAGATTCCTGGTTTTATAAAGTACATCACAATAGGGAAAGTAGAGGGTTACACTTTCCAAATCTGTTCTTCCCCGTGTGGTGCCTTGAGGGAGCCTGTTCTGGATTCTTTCACAAGTGTTGCTTAGAACATGCTGGTCAGACTGCAGGGTGTTCTCCACAAAGTGTCAGGGAGTTGGTTTCATTCGTGTGGATGATCAGTTCTGGGATTCAGATGAACATGCTGCCTGTTTTGTGGCTACATGGTTAACCTCACTACTACTCTCAACAAGCAACATGGTGCCCTGATGTACAGCTTTTGAGAAGTCATTCTACTCAAAGCTAACTACTAATGATGGCGAGACCTAAATAGAAACAGCTCTGCCCAAACTGCCAATTACCATTCAAGATTGTTTTAAAGAAAACATTATAGAAATGTTTATTAAATGGCTAAAAACAAAGGTATGGGATACATTCTCCTCTGGTGGTCTTTAGAAGACTCAGTTTCATAACTCCAATAAATACAAGTATTTGTGCATTTTCTTTCACATACTTCTCAATAGATACACTTTGAATAGAAACATATTCCTCCACTTTGTTTGAATTCTCTTTTGATCTTGCTTGAATTTGCATTTTTCAATATATGAAGACCCTTGCCAATCAGCAAATCAGCATGCACAGTTTATGTGTATGGAAAGAAAGCTTAAACACAAAACCTACAATTTGGTCTTTTAGCCATAATCTTGCCACACTAGGAAAGCTATAAGTTACTCTGTGAAAACTAACGAATTCTTACATAAGATTCCACTAAAGATTTTCCCCAAACTACGTTATGGATTTCATTGGAGCTAATGCCTTGCCTTGGTCCTTTGTTGAGTGTGTGTATAAGGCTCCTTTCAGAAAAAGAAAACTAAATTCAACAGGGATTTGTTGTTAATCTGCAATATCACTAATTCTAAATCATATTCTACTCCCTTCTGCGGGGAGGTAAAAGTCAGAGAGTAAAGGTAATGGGAAGAGGAGCACAGAAAAATGCAGACAGAACAGAGGGCAAGATGGAGGGGATGGAGTGGGAACAGAGAGAGGATGTTGGGATTATCCACTTGTAGGTAAGACAAATTGGGAGCCTACCGTTAGGGTATAACCCTGTCCAGTGAGCCTTCTCCTTAATCGCTTTCTGTGCAGATTGCATAAATTGTTTAAAGCACTACTGAAGTCTTTTCCCTAGAGGATCCTACAACACTGTTTTTTTTCTCCTTGAAGAGCCCAGCAACTGTGACAGTGAGGTGACAAATATTCCTTGCAGAGCATTGAGAGGTGGCAGAGAAGTTGGAATCCAATGTCTCGTGATTCATGCACTACTGAATACATATGCCTACTGATTTTATTTTCCTTCTGAAAAATGTCCCTTTGATACATTCTGGCTGAATAATTAGAAAGTACGATATTTATTTTGTTTCTTTTGATTTGACCTGGTTTCCACCACCCCCCCCCCAAAAGAGAAATATCTGTAGACTTCAGTGTGGCTGAGTTGTCATCATGCCAAGTGCTATGTTCTGTATGTTACCTGAGACTTAGGTCCTCTGTCACAAGGGGGACACATGCAATCCAGGGATCACTGCCTTTGCTTTTTCGGCTGGTGTTAAAGAGGCAAAGCCCACAATCTCCCAAACAGACAATGGCAATGCTAAGCTTCTCTGTGCACTATGGTCAATAATCTCTTGGCCACATATGAGAACAGTGACCATGAAAATTATCTAAATGTTGATGGTACTCAAGTCTTCATTGCAGTCCTCATCCATTAAAAATGAAGTCAATTCAAAAGATGACCATATTTATACATAACTCTTCTTGGTTATTCCATAGTGTCTGTTACACAATCCCTTCTAGCATATTTGAAATATGATTGACAAGTTATATATTTATAAGGTGTGCAGTGTTATATATTTCTAAATGTATACATTGTGACTACCACAATTAGACTAATGCATTTCTTCACTGCTAGACTAATGTATGTCTTCACTGCTGCCCAGCTAAGCTTTTATGAATAGTATTTGGAAGATCTAGTCTTTTAGCAAACTTCAAATATGAAACATATAAACTGTAGTCTCTAGAACATATTCATCTTACACATAAGAACTGTTTCCTTCTTGGTCCTTCTTTAATGCTGAAAATAATTAATTGAACACTGTTTTTTTCTTCCTTTAGCATTAAAAAAAATGTGGTTATGAGTATCAAAATGCAGCATAGACATATTTGATAAATACTGCATTTATATACGTGATTTCTTAAAAACTGTATGCTGCGCAGCTGTTTTTAAACATCTGTTCTTTCAGTGCCTATTGAGCTTAAAAGGAGAAAGTAAAGAAAGCAACCTGCATTTTTATCTTAAGACAAATGTTCACAGACTTTTGAGTGGTTATCTACACAGTGATGGATTGCAGTGGCAGAGGCTATAGCCAACAAATAAAAAGCAAGTGACTTCTGCAGCGGTCATGTTCATTATTACCCTTTGACTCTTTGTAGATTCTAGTGTGAAATTAGTTTTTGTCTCGCTATTCATTAATTGAAATGTATTCTTGTTGATTATTTAAAATAAATTCTGCTATGAATCCATAAAATGTTCTTGGTCTTTTGGTACCTTTTGGGTTATATATACTATTTTCTATCATCAGGGATTATGTTCCTGAAAGAGCATGGTTATGAAATCGTGTGTTTTATGAATGTGAAACCCACTCTGTGAAGTGAAAGAAAATCTAGAATATATGAACTTATTTAATTTCAAGTCTTCCTAACATAGTTTATAGAAAAACTTGGGGAAAATCATTTATTGCCTTTTTCTTTATTCCTGAAATAGGGAAATGGTATTCTCTAATTCTAGTAAGATTTTTGTGGAGATGTTAATGTTATAAACAAGAATTAAAATGAAACTATCTCTTGACTTTAGACTTTAGAAGGTATGACTTTGTTGAAAATTGAGAAAGAAATTTCTTTTTTTTTTTTTTAAGAAATTTCTTTTTAAAGTCATTTTCTTTTAACTTATTTAACTACTTGGTGATTTATGGCTACAAAAGACTAATAAGCCTTAAAACTGAAAAGCCATTAGAAGCAGTCTATTTAAAAATCCGGACAGATAACTCTCCTGTAATGAATGGAAAGGTATCTTCCAATTGAATAAATCCTTCCGTGGCTTCCAAAGAAGATTGAAAGTCAGTCATACATCACGTTTACACTGAGCAAAATTACTCTCACCTAATAATCTAGAGCTCCAGGAAGATGCTTCCACATCCTACCAGGGCCCTGTCCCTGTATCAGGAGCTTGTTAACCTAGGCATGTGGATGCAGACAAGCTTAATGAGCATGATACAGTCTGCATACACTTGTTGAGCTTTTAGGCAGGTTTGGGAGCAGAATACATATGAGTTTGTTTACAGTAATACTTTGGTATGACACCAGTGCTATCTCACTTTCCAAATAAAGGGACTGAAATAGAGAAGCTAAATACTGAAAAAAAAAAAAAAAAACCCATCTGATAAGGAAGGGGAAGTGCTGCCATTTAGTGTAGTTCCAGTATAGCAATTTTATTGAAATAATGAACCCAAGAGTTCAAGTCGGAATCCTCATTCTGAATCTCATGTGGTTTCTTATATGTCACTGGTAAAAATGTCATTTATATAGGAATTAGTTCTCACTCTTAGAAGGCAAATAAATCACAAAATTCATGCTCAAGGAATTATGCTCAACAGTCAAACTGAAGCCTAAGCTGACATTTATGTGGAAACTGTTACTCCTTACAAATAAACTTTGTAATTGTTTTCAGTCCCTTTGATTGAGTTATATGCTTTGGAAAACTGATCAAAATATCTTCACATGTGCCCAATTATTGGTATCATATATAGCCCAGCTAAACCCAGTGATTCATGAAGAGCAATATCAACCATAGAAATCATTCTTCAAGATGCTCATGGTGGAATCTGAATAAGTAAGGCTTATACCAGTAATGTTGTGGGTTGGTTTATTAGTGTGGCCCACATCATTACATTCAAGTGAATTTCTCTTAGGCTTCAATTGCTTAAAGACTGGATCTCAAAGTAGTATCATAAGGAAAGATGTGTATAAAGATGTGTAAAGTTCTTAACATTTCTTTTTTTCCCCCCTAATCTTGATTATATTCATTTAGTTATCATTTGCTGATCATTTCTCAGTGAGGCCCTGGGTGCTGGGACTATAAGACACGAGTAAAACAGAGTTGTAGATGCCATCTCAATAGAGCTACATTTTCATTCAGTGAAGCAGAACACACGAACACATAAGTATTAAATGATGGGAAGGGAGGTGCCTGATGCCACAGAACTTCCTTTGGCAGGAGACGTGGAGGGCAAAGGTTAAATGAAAAAAAAAACAAGCTAGTTTTATGACTTGCTTGAAGGGACAGTTGCTGCACGGAAGAAAGTGGCTTCAGTTGGTAGGTATGGAGCCATGAGCTAGCCCAAAGAAGAGAGAGGGTAATTGATCAGCATGGCTTAAAATCCTGAAGAGAGTCTGTAAGGGACCATGTGTTGCATATTGTAGGCTTCTGGGCTAAGGGTTTCCTGGTGTAATTGCTTGGTTCAGTAGCTGGAGTGTGAAAGAAGCCCTAGGTAAGATGTAAATTAACAGTCCTCATGGTGTTTCAACATAAGTATTTATTGAAAGAATAAATTACACATCTTATTATTAATTCTTTTTTAAAGAAATTATGCTTCCTGTAACTATGTACAGTCATGGTTTGAAGAGTATATTTCAGACATTAATACTTCCATTGTATCATGTTCAAAGGAATGCCAACCATACCCTGAATTATATTTGCAAAAGGCATTTGTAAATCTTTGGATATACTCATGAAAAATACCAAGGAAAAAAGGCCCTAGGGTCTGGGATTATAGGGGAAATGCTTATTTTCATCTTAAAGATGACTTTCCAAAAGATAGTTGTTAGAGGGCTATAAATATGAATCAGCTGTTAAGAGCACTTGCTTCTCTTTTAGAGGACCCAGGTTCAGTTCCCACCAACACAACAGCTTATGATCATATGTAATTACAGTTCCAGAAAATCTGATATCCTCTTCTGGCCTCTGAGGACATTGCATGCACAAAATCTGCACATGTATATGATGGGCATGTGCGTGCACGCGCACGCGAACACACACACACACACACACACACACACACACACACACACGCGCGCACATGCACATGCACACAGAAACTAAATGAATCTTTAAAAAGACAGTTGTTGGTTATTATTTTCCACATATCTCATACAGGAAGTCGTCACCTAAATCTAAGCTCTCCTCCTCTACTTGGTACATACCACCCCATTATTCTTTACATTGTCTCAAAATCTATGAGTTCTTTTGTGACTGGAGTTTTCAGAGTTCACAGACCTCACTGTTTTATTTACCCACAATTTATTAACCCAGTATGATTAATACACTACACATACTCTTAACTCCTTTGCCATATATTAGTCAATATTGCTAATTTTTGTGAGCGTATAAGTGCATATAAATATAACTGATCCAAAGATTATAAAATCCAAAGCTTCGGATTGGCTATTCAAAATGTACAAAAATTCACCGAGAAGTGTAGATTTTTGGGTCTGGCTAATCTAACTGTATAATGTTTTATATTGCAAGTTCTTACAATAAAACTTTAATTACTTAAAATTTTAAAATCTGTCCTATTTGCAGTTATGTCTGTGTGCATTTGGCAGGGGCATGCACATAGTACTGGTTCCTGCAGAGGTCAGAAGAGGGCAGTGGAACCCCTAAAGCTGGAGTCATAGGTAGTTGTGAACTGCTCAGCATGTGTGCTGGGAACTGAACTTGAGTCTTCGGCAAGAGTGGTACACACTCTTAATCCCTAAGCATCTACCCTCTCAATATCAAAAAATACACAATTGTCAAAACTGAGGTCTGTAGGGATGAAAGAGTATGGAGAATAACAGAATTCTGTTTGCTTGAATGCTGTCTAAAACTTGTGAGTCCTCAGTCTGAGAATCTATGACACTAGTGCCTTTGCCTATAAAGTTTGTTGGATTTCAAAACATCTTTGTGCGTTTCCTCTCAAGCATCCCTGATGGTTTAAATATCTGTGATGATTGACATTGTAACCCCATGGATACAATTTTAGCTAATGACCTCATCATTCATTTATTGAAGGACATCAAGTCTGTCTGAATACTTCTGTCTACTCATGCTTCATCTTTCTTCTGTGATGGTGAGTGAGGAGCCCTTGTCTTGATTAAAAGCAGTCCCTCTCTAGTGTGATGGATCCATCCTTAAGACTTTTACTAAACATCTGAGGCTCTTTTTTCTGCCTCCCACTTTCCCCTGTGTTTCAAATTAATCTCACTAGCTTACTCTGGTAATTCATGGGTTTGGAAAAGCATAGCATGAACATATTGATCATAGCTTCTTCTAGTTTCTGCTCCATTTACGATTACCATTCTCTAGAGGTCTCCTTTCCTTTATGAGACACTTTACTTGGACTTCCATGTCCACCCTTCTCCTGAAGTGTCACCAAATGCATCAAAGGTACCAAAGACTTTCACATTGGACATTTAGCAATCACTTCTGCTGTCTTTATGTGTGTTTAGCATTAACAGAGGCATTTACTTGCCTCTGACTCTAGCGTGCTGGGTTTTAAGGCATAAACCACCATGCCCTCTACTGAGATTTAAATGGTGGCTATTGCTTAAGAACTCTATCAAATACACCTTCATCTTACTTTCTGAACAACCACATGGCCACCCACTCACCTGATGCTGTCACTTGTCTGTCCCATGGACACGTTAAATTTACCTGTCCAAAGGAAAACCCTAAAGGTTCTTTTATTTCCCCAATTAAATTTTTTTCTCCTGTTTTTTTTTTTTTTAATCCATCTGGTTTCTTCAGACTAAGATCTAGAAATAATCCTTGCTCTATATGTTCTCCTTATGGTATTATGGGGTGACTATAATTAAAGGTTGTTGATTCTATGGCTAAGACATAATCTATTATGTGTCCACTTTTCATCTTTACAGTAATCTTAATATTTTACTTAATCATTATGGTGCTTTGAATAGGCATGGCCCCCAGAGACTCATGTGTTTGAATGCTTAGCCTACAGTGAGAGTCACAGTTAGGAGGTATAACCTTGTTTGAGGAAGTGGGTCACTCTGTGGGTGGACTTTGGGGTCTCCCATGTTCAAGCTTTACCCAGTGTGGAACACAGTCTGCTTCTACTGCCTTCAGACCAAGATGTAGAACTCTTGGCTTCTCTAGCACTGTGTTTGCCTGGACACTGGCATGATTCCCAGCGTGTTGATAATAGACTAAACTGCTGAAACTGTAAGTTGTACCCATTTAAATGTTTTGTTTTATAAGAGTTGTCTTGGTCATATTGCCCATTTGCAGTGATAAAATTCTATGACAGAAATTGGTACCATGGACTGGAGCATTGCTGTGATAGGCCTGACCATGCTCTTGTTTGGAAACATGTGTATTAGGAACTTTGAGTTAGGACAGCAGTGACATGCTTTAAGTGTTGCCTAGTGGACCACATTTGTAGAAACATGGAAGACAGTGATCCTGAGGGTGATTTGATCTGTAGGGCTTTGCCTCAAGAAGTTTCTGAGAGCAAGAACGTTAGTATGTAGCCTAGAGACTGTTCTTGTGGTATTTTGGCAAAGAATTTGGCTGTTTGTGCCCTTGTATCAAATGTTTTCCTGAGGCTAAGGTGAAGAGTTTGGGATTAATTTCATTGGTAAAAGAAATCTCAAATAGCTTAGTATACACTCTGTTGTGTGGTAACTGATGTTAACTTTTGTGAAGAGCGATTTGATGAGACTGTACCAAGAAAAATATAGAATGTGTGGTTCAAGGATTAAAGGGGTACCAGGAAGTGAAATGGAGCTAAATCCTGTGTTCAAGGATATAAACAGATTAACAATATTAAATGGGATCAATGGAATGGTGACCTCAAAGCAAGATCCCACCTAGCTAAGTTTCCATCTTGTAAAAAGGAACTAAATCAAAGCTTAGGTTCAGGACTTTAATCCCAGCACTCAGGAGACAAAGGCATGTAGATATCAGAGTTCAAGGCCAGCCTTGTGGACAGAGNAAATTCCAAGATAGCCAAGCTTAAGCAGTGAGGCAAATCAGTGAAGGCAGAAAGCTATAATTGAGCAAGGGGGCCATGTTCCAGCCCCAGAAAGCAACAGCATTTGGTGGTTTGGGCCACGTGTTTCTGACTTTAGAGTCAAGGATAGAAAAACAGGGGTTATGAAGGGATTATGAAACTTCCCTCCACAACTAAAGAAAGCTGCTGAGGCCAGGTGTGTGTCAGGAGTGTCCCTGCATGGAAGTCCAGAGAAGCCACTGTGTGAAGGGGGTTATGGAATCTCCCTCTGTGACTAAGGAAAGCCAAGGAGGACAGGAGTGTGTCAGGGAAGAGAGGTATGGCCTCCTGCATGGAGGCCCAGAGAGGCCATTGCATGGAACTGTGAATGTGAAGCCTGGATTGCCTTGGAGACCCCAAGATGCTGGAGATGCCAGAGCCATGGCATAGTTGCCAAGGAGAGCTGCTAACAGGGAGTGGAACCAGACCAAGAGGAAGAAGTGTGCTTCAGTCAACACATGCCTTGACATCAGACATGGAGATGCAGAATTTGGGGTTTGCCCAGTTGGTTTTGGTCTTGCTTTGGTCCTTACTATGCTCTCGTCCCTGTGTTTGGGACAGTAATGCAGAATCCTGTGCCATTGTATATTGGAAGTATGAGATCTGTTTTTGTTTTTTTATCTTGATATTATAGGGGATTACATTTAAGAGATTGCATGAATCTCAGAAAAGACTTTGAACTTTGAACTTTTAAACATTGCTATAACTGTGATAGTTTATGGGGATTTTTGAAGCCGGATTAAATACATTTTACATTACGTTGTGACTACAAGCCCGAGGAAGTGAAAGGTGGCGGTTTGAACAGGTATGCTCCCTATAGAATCATGTGCCTGAATGCTTGGCACACAGAGAGTGGCACAATTAGGAAGTGTGACTTTGTTGGAAGCAGTAGGTCACTCTGGGGGGTGGGCTTTGTGGTCTCCAATGTTTTTTTTTTTTTTATTATTTTCTTTATTTACATTTCAAATGCTATCCCGAAAGATTCCCATACCCCTCCCCCCACCTCTGTTCCCCTACCCACCCACTCCCACTACTTGGCCCAGGCCTTGCCTTGTGCTAGGTCATATGGAGTTTGGGAAGCCTGGTCCAGAGTGGAACACAGTTCCCTTCTGCTGCCTGTGGGTCAAGATGTAGAACCAGTTGATGGATTCAGTTATCAAGAGCTGATGACTCCTAAGGTTTCTGACCTAATATTTTTTTTATTAATTCCATGGTATTATTAGAGGTGGTGAAAAATTTCAGAAGTAGGACCTAATGTTGAATGATTCATAACCAGTTGAGGGATCCAATTATCAAGAGGTGATGAAGACTAAGGTATCAAATGCAATGACAGGAACCAATGTAACATGATCTGCTTTAAACTGGAAGAGTTATACTAGCTTTATAAAAGAAAATGTGCAGGAATCATAAAAGTTCTGCATTTTGATGGAGATGATTGTCTTAGTTAGGGTTCCATTGCTGTGAAGAGGCACCATGACCAAGGCAACTCTTATAAAGAAAACCATTTAATAGGGTTTCAGAGGTTTAGCCCATTATCATCATCCACACCC
Source organism: Mus pahari (assembly GCF_900095145.1). Taxonomy (NCBI): domain Eukaryota; kingdom Metazoa; phylum Chordata; class Mammalia; order Rodentia; family Muridae; genus Mus; species Mus pahari. The sequence goes on along the minus strand of NC_034608.1, from coordinate 60,782,602 downwards.
TTGGGATGTGGTCTTTTTGTTGTTTTTTTGTTTTTGTTTTTGTTTTTGTTTTTTTCGAGACAGGGTTTCTCTGTGTAGCCCTGGCTGTCCTGGAACTCACTCTGTAGACCAGGCTGGCCTCAAACTCAGAAATCCACCTGGCTCTGCCTCCCAAGTGCTGGGACTAAAGGCATGTGCCACTATGCCTGGCAGGTCTTAAGGGTGGCAGATTCTTGCTCTCTAAATCCTTGGACGCATTGTGTTGGGGAGGTCTCTTCCAATATCCTCTTCTGCCTCAGAAATATTCACCCAAATGACCACGGACTTCAATCTTCCTTACACAAGTATTTGTCACATCACAAAAATGTGGTATGTACCATGGCTGATATTGCTATAAATTCCCCAAATGTTGCACTTCTCATCAGTATCTTTAATTTGAACAAAATGGAAAAAAAAAAAAAAAAAGCTAACAGCTGTTGGGTAGACTTTTCTTCATTAAGCAGAAGACGAGAACAATTTATTTTATTTATATTATTTTATTTTAGTAATTAATAATAGAACCACAGTGCATTGACTTCCCTCTGTTCTTCTCTGCCTCCTCCCTTCCCTCTCCCTTTCCCTCTCTTTCTTTGATTCTTTCCTTTTGAAGGGCAATAGCAGGAATTGAAACTATGGTATGCTGGAGGGTAGGCAAGCTCTCTACCACTGAGCTGCAACTTCAGGCCATCCATTTTCTTATGTGTGCTAATTCATGATCTGATTTATCTTTTCAAATACTTTGCATGAGTAATATAGCAATTAGTGGTTTTTGCCTGCCCATTATTCCCTCCTTACAGGAGCCACCCTTCCTTCAGGAATTCTCTGAAATCTTGTGGTCTAGTAAAACTGAACTTCCTTCCATGAAACAAATTCTGGACCCATGTCTTAGCAAATTAAAGATCTTTCCCCTGGATTAGGATGGCTACAGAATTGAAGCATTGAAGCATAGGTGACTACTCTGCTTTGAGGGTTTTGTTGAAAAGAGGGGGAAAGTTGCATTTTTGTTTAATTATATATAATCACAGATCTTACATTATTATTACTATTATTATTTTACAAAGAAACAGATGACATGTACACAGCTATTGTCTGGAGAAACCTTATGCACATGATGAATAGATACGTCCATTGTGGGAGCTCTTGGTCCTGCTTGAGGGAAAGTCAGCACTGGCATCTAGATGCTTTGTACTCTTTGACTGTCAATCTAATTTCAATTGTATTTCTGAAATTTGCATCTTATAGATGATTTTTCGTTTCCCCTCTTCTCTCCTTGTCTCTTGTCCTCCTTCCTTTCCTCCCTTCCTCCTTTTCTCATTGCTTCTCTCCTCCCATATGCTTATGAAATCAGATGTACTGTGGAAAGGAATATGCCTAGTAGAAAATTAGTATGTGCCTTAATTTGTCAGGCAAAACAGAGAAAACTTCACTCCTTAGGAACTAAACACCTCCATCCTTTGAAGTTCATTAATGAGGCCTTTATGGTTTTTTCACTTAATTCTTAGTTTGAATATAACTACATTGTGAATTAGGTTCTTTTTTTATTAGATAATTTCTTTATTTACATTTCAAATAAATAAATTTTAATTTTTGCCTGCTCCCCTACCCACCCACTCCCACTTCTTGGTCCTGGCATTCCCCTGTGCTGGGTCATATAAAGTTTGCAAGATCAAGGGGCCTCTCTTCCCAATGATGGGCGATTAGGCCATCTTCTGCTATATATGGAGCTAGAGACACGAGCTCAGGGAGTACTGGTTAGTTCATATTGTTCTCACAGTCAGCTATTGGATGGAACATAGGGCCCCCAATGGAGGAGCTAGAGAAAGTACCCAAGGAGCTGAAGGGGGCTGCAACCCTATAGGTGAATTAGGTTCTAATGCATGAATGCTGAATGGCTACCAACATGAAATACTATAACACCAACTTTTATACACTGCCTTCAGTCCTACACAGAGTTCCCATAGGAGAAATCCTCTAACCACCCATCCTTCAGCATCCACAAACATGGCTTCTCCCTCTAAATGCACAGGAACAATCAATACTTATTTTCTCATTTCCTTACAGCCTTGTTTACTATTCCTTTGCTTTTTTGTTTACCTGGCTAGAATGAGATTTGTATAAAAATAAGAATCATGTTTTATGTATTACTAAATGCTTTATGTCTGGTGCAATGCCTAGAACATTGTATTCTACATTTCACTGCAGAACAGTATAAATATCTGTACCATCTGTGTTTAATGTGGATGTCATAATGGCTTCTCTTAAAATTATTTGTTTAATTATTTGGATACATCCTTCGGCTAGAATATTAAAAAAATTGTAATAATATCCAGAATCCCTTGGCGTTCCACTTGATGAATGCTCCTCTTTTGCATTTTCTCATATTACTTTGTGATATTGAGTTGAATAACAGCCATGTATGTATAATTAGTAAAGTATGCAAATATTTCATGCCATTATAGTTCAGTTTAGAAATCAGAATGAAAAATTGTTATACTTAACATGTTTGGTAGTATAACTTTCTTGCAATGTCTATCCCTGTCATGGTTCTTGCTGAGAAAATTAATTGTGTATCATCTCTGACTGCTTCATTCATCTGTCAAGTGTTTCTTGCAAGACGTACAGCTGTCAGTAAGAATAGACCATCATTTTGAGAATATGTAGGCCAATAGAACACAATAAGAAATCATATTGAAATTGGTTTTCTTTAGTAGAACTTCTGTTTGTAGAGTTATGAATATCAACTGCAGATCTTTCCCATGGAATTTCTTTGTTGGAGATCATCCTCAAAGGCTGGGCTGGGATTCCTTCTATAATATATATATATATATATATATATATATATATATATATATATATATATACACACACACACACACACACACACACATGTGAGAGGGCCATGGTGGGAATATATTATTAGTCTTTTCACACAGAGTAGCTTATGTGTAAGGTTAAAAAATAAAAGAGCTGCTTTCCTAACACTGAACAGTTCCTTAAGGGAGAATTCCTGCCCTTGTAGTCTAATAGATGGAAGACTAGGGTGGTTGGCTGAGTTTCAGTACAAGATTGATTGAGTTTACTTTATTAAGTGAGTCTCATAGGCTGCAGACTTCAGGGAGCTAGCTGGCTGTGGAGGAAGCCAGTAACCTTCATCTTTCTTCTTTTCATCTTTCCATATGAATGCTTATGCTTATTGTGGTTTGGATTTGCAATGTCCTCTACAGACATTTAATACGTGTTAAACGCACATTCCCAGGTGGGTGGTTATGTTCGGAAGGGCTAGAAAGACTTTAGGAAGGAGGAATAATCTGGTAGAAATAGATCACTGGGGCAGACTTTTCAAGGTGATTCTCACCTCTGGTTCTCTTTATGATTTTTGGTCATCCATGAAGCCAACAGCGGCTCCTTCATGCTCATATTATCACAAACATAGCCATTCTACAATGCCTTGCCCATTATGGTATCTGACGTTTCTTAGAAACTGTGAGCCAAAATAGCTTCCTGTTCCTATAGCTTGCTTTCTTCAGGTGTCTTGGTCACAATGATGAAAACCTTCTAATCAAATGTTTTTATATGATCACCTGGCAGTAAGATTCACTGTTCAGGGAAGGAAATATGTATATTTCCATACATATTTTTGCCATACATAGTCTACGCAGTCTTCAAATGCAGTTTCCCAAATACCTGGGGATTAGGAAAAGCAAAGTTAACCCTTGTGCTAGTTAGTCCCCTGTCTCTGTAACACCATTTCAAAGACAAATATATTATGAGAGGGACAATTTATTTTGGCTCACAGCTGGCTGCTATCCTATGATGGATACGCATGGTTGTCAACTTCACTGGATCTGGAAGTAACTAAAATGTAAACCAAAGGGCAAGAAGAATATTCTTGATTAGAACATTTGAAGAGGAAAAAAAAAAAAATCCATCCGAAATGTGGATGTCACCTTCCAGTGGCCACTGAGATAAAGGGATACAGAGAGAGAAGATGGAAACTGGTTTTCCTGCTTCCCTTGACTCTTGCTGGCTGGTTCTTCTACCCTGTCACTGCCACTGCCACATCCCATCACCTGTCTAGGAACTAGTTTACTGGGGCTTCCAAAGTTGGCTGAACCAGTTTCTTCTAGGCTTCCTGTGCACCTAGTCTTACAGGCTGAACAACTACTGGATTTTTTTTTTTTTTTTTTGCCTTTCCATTGATGGAAAGCTATAGAGAGGCCCAGATGGTATCGGATTCTATTATTTATTAGCCCAGTCTAACAAAAAATTTCCAGAAAACCCTGACTGAGTCATAAAGTAAAGCAGAAACCTCATAGTAAAAAGGTGTGGGCAGAGAAACTTTATGGCAGTTAGATATCAGAAAGACTTACGTGGAAAGGTTAGGCACAAGATTTACACTCAAACACATCACCCTAGTGAACTACTTTCACCACTAAGAACAACCTCATGGTTTTAACGTCTAATAACATTGTTAAATTATGATAACATAAATGAGTTGATCCCTTGACTGGTTAGAATCTCCATAATCCTACAATCTTTTAATATCGATCTTGGAGAAATCCTTTAGGGTCATTTTATATTCAAGCCACAATAAAGTGACATTCAAATTTCTTATCATCTATGATCCTATTTGTTTGTTTGTCTATTTGCTTAAGACAGGGTTTTTGTGTGTAGTCTTTGCTGTCTTGAAATTCACACTGTACACCAGGTTAGCTTTGAACTCACAGAGATCTGCTTGCCTCTGCCTCCAGAGTGCTGGAACTAAAAAGGCTTGCACTACTGACTAGCTTATCTGTTATTTAGTGCAAGTTATTTAGTTATGAACTAAGCCCAGATGCATGTTCTCTGTAGAACTCTAAACAAATTGTCATTTCCTTAGTTTGAACTGTGGCAGGGCAAAGATTTCTCTACCTTCTGTTAACTGGAGTCATTTTGGTTTAACTTGAAACTGATCTCACTACCCCCAGCCCTCCTCTCTTTTCAACTCCCAAGGGGAAAAGTCTTGTGGAAAAGTACCTAACCTATTCTAGACATTCAGGGTCAAAATGCCACAGCTAACTATGTTTTTGGCTTCTGTCAAACTGCTTGCTTACTTTATGTCCCCTGCAACTGGTACCATGATGTCGTTTTTCTGTGTGATTTCTTTTCTTTTCTTTTCTTTTCTTTTCTTTTCTTTTCTTTTCTTTTCTCGCTTCCTTCCTTCCTTTCTTTTCCTTCCTTCCTTTCTTTCTTTCTTTCTTTCTTTCTTTCTTTCTTTCTTTCTTTCTTTCTTTCTTTCTTTCTT
>NC_034608.1:60734102-60777155 GCF_900095145.1 Mus pahari | reverse complement strand
TTTCTTTCTTTCTTTCTTTCTTTCTTTCTTTCTTTCTTTCTCTTTCTTTCTTTCTTTCTTTCTTTCTTTCTTTCTTTCTTTCTTTCTTTCTTTCTTTTATTTTCTGCCTTGAAAAGCTCATTGTAAAATACATTTTTTTTTGGCTGCTCAATTCACTTCTACATAGATCACTTTGGGTTCCAACCTTGCAACAAAATCGCTATTGGATTTTTGACCTATCCATTGATGGAAATCCATAGAGATACCCAGATGCTATTAGATTCTATTATTTATTAGACCGATCAAATAAAAATCACTTTTTTGGTTATAGTTCCGTATCTATTAATGTCCTGTTAGAATTGAACTACAGAAGTAGTGGCCACCTCTATAAAACATCAGGGTGTCACAACCTTGGAGGCAACTCCTGCATGAGGACCTAATTGAAGACTGCTTGGGAGACTAAAGATTGGTGACAGAGGCAGCCAATGCCAGCCAATCAGGAACTGCCACTTGGAAGAGATGTTTACTTGGAACCAATGTCACTCGAGTAGAAGCTATGAAGGGCAAGGATTAATAAAGGAACTTGTGGTAGCCTTCTTCCAAGCTTGCTGCAGGTTTCTCACCTGCTCCTGGAGTCTGAGCCATTGATTCCATACCACACCATCCCCAAACTCCAAGAGCAAGTACAGACAGACATTCCAAGGCATAAGCAGCCTCACCCATATAGAATTTATTAATATTTTGTCTATTGAATTGTTGTCTATTTACTGCTACATGTGACTGACTCAGTGATGAGACTCATTTTCTTTCTTACAACAATGGACACACAAACATGTCCCATTAGAACCAAGTCTCTACTGAGCATATAGGCCTTTGGCTAAGACTATTCTGCACTTACAAAACATAGAACATTACTTGAAAGCTTTTTAAGTCATTCAGATTATGAGAATTAATGACTTGTCTTCTGGAGGGAACAAAAATTGGGCATTTTATGGCATTCAACAACTGCATTTGGAAAGAGCTATTGTTGAACCCTAGAAACACTCATCAAGAATAAAGCCAAGCTTCCATACTTAGAAACGTGGAGACCGTATATTGGTCAGCCCAAGGTCTCTTTGGAAGAAACAGCATGCATTTTCTGTGTTTCTTTCCAACCCAAGAATTCTGTGCCACACTAATATGTTTTATGAATGAGTTTGCTACTATATTTACCCTGAATGATTATGCTTTTAAAAAGCACAGTTTTCTCAAATATAGACAATAACAGGGACTAGCAATCTACTTAGCCTTTCCTGGTACAGTTAATGCTGACTCCATTACCCAAAGTGCTCAATAAACCAACTGCTTCATTATGCTGAAATGTGACCGATGGAACTGTTGGTTTCATAACCGCAACATTTTCTAAATCAGAGTGAAAGCAGATTATTTATTTTAACTAAGGGAAATATTTATAGACATTTACATCCCTTTAAATTAAAGCCTGTGTGTGTGTGTGTGTGTGTGTGTGTGTGTGTATCTGCCTGTCAGAAGGATAAAGGACATTAATCTTTCCCCATAATAATATGAATACATAAAACACTTCAATTTCATCTTTTCTTCTTTGAAGAGATATCTACCTTCATTTTCCTTCCAGTCTTTGAACATTCTTGCTACCCCCCCGATAATTAATTACATTTTGTGATTATGTGATAGCCTGGCAAGTTTGTAGGTAGCTGTTATGAGTGATGTATATTTTATTTCAACGCTGAACTCCAAATAATGTCTTGGGTATGATTCTTTGAAATTTAGTTATTTCTAAAGACCTGTTGTCTCGCAAATCTTAGGGCACTTAATATATGATGAAAAGTTTTAACATCTTCAATGAATAGCAATTACACAAAAATTGGATAGCAGATATTTAGTTGATTTTCTAAAATTCCATTGTCTTTGTAAATAAAACAGTATAGTAACCCTTGGAAGATTCACTCGACATTGCCCATATTCACCCTGGCAAAAAAACAGCAGGAATCACTAAGAATCATGTCTTTTTTTCATGTTGAATGAGGCATCTCCCAACTTCAAACATTTTTGAGCTTCAAATCAATTAGAATAGAGTGAACGCTAAATATATATAATTCACACATATGCTCAGTAGCTTGCCTGTAACTGACGTGCTTTTGACATGATATGAATATGCAAACCTGTGCCAATCTGATGGTGAGGCATTGAGATACATACATGATTTAAGATAAGACTGTCTATGCCAACACAGGGAGATTAAAATATCTTTCCACATCCATATGGAGGAAGTATTTAGAATGTTGGGAGAAAAGGAGTCATTTGTTTTTGTGCTTATCTTCTATCAAGTTGTAGACTAGAAGAAAAATGATAAATTGTCAAGAAATCACTCAGACATAGTGGAGTCTAACCTCAAATGACATACTATCTTGGCTGTGATTATCATCCTCTGTGGATCAGAGTAAATTATTTCTAGATGCCAGGATATTCCCCAACAGTGCTTGAGGTGTTTAGATGTTTAGGGAGATATTCATCCTGCTTAGACTTTCCAGAAGATTCCAAGGCATGTGAGGAGATATGTAATGTATACAGTGGGTTTTCAAAGCCTATCCCCATAGTTCTGTTCTGACCCAGAGTCTCCCCAAATGCTCTGGGCCCAAACTTTAGTGCTGCCAGCATGGTATGCCTGACCTCAGTAATGTTCCTAGTATGAGGGATTCTGGGGGATGTAGTCCTGCCATGCTGGGAAAATCATATTAATTCTAGGGCACCACTTCAGTATCATCCTTTGTGTCAGGCCTGGGAATAGAAACAAGATGATCCTTGTATCGCTCAGCAGTTGAAAGGTAATTCTGCAGCCCTGGTGTTTAGAAACAGAGACCAAGGTAACTGGCAGGAGGACTATCCTTTTTGTGTGTCAGGACTTTGATTCTGTTATCAGAGAATGTACATTTGGATAATCTAAGAGGTTTTCATTTATTGCCAGTTGTGGATGTTTATGTATCTGTTGTCATGTAAATTTTCAAAAAAGTGAGATGTATTGCATCTAGCACTTTTTATTTCTTAGATTCTCTGTCTTTCTGTCTCTGTCTCTGTGTCTGTCTTTCTCTGTCTCTGTTTGTCTTTCTCTCTCTTTCTCTGTCTGTCTGTCTCTCTCTCTATGCATATATATTATACACTGTATTTTATAATCTATAATAAATAAATATGATTTATTTAGTATAAACTTATAAATTATAAATATTATAAAAAATAATTTTAAATATTTTATTTATTTTCGACTCTTACTTTTGCTCACTCTGAGACTTTCCCAGTGTAGACTAACTGTAGTTGACACTCTGAGTTTTGATTTGGTTCAGAAATTATCTTTCCCTATTCCTTTTCTCCATTCTCTCTGCTTTTCCATTCCCTCTGCCTCTTTTACTCCATGCCCATCTCTCTATGGTTAACGTCCCAATTCTCATGGGAATAGAAAGTTAAGTGATAGCTCGTGTGAGATATGGAGTTCCCAATGTTGTGCTCGGGAAATTAATTGATTTTTTAAAGGCCAATCAAAGGTCAGTTTGAACATTACAATGGAGTGAAAATAAAAGATGTTACTTAGTTATATTCCATCTATGCGTGTGGAAACCATTTTTTAACAAATATATTACCTTCATTGACTGACTTTGCTTTTGCTTTATTTTTCCTTACACATAAGTGAAATAAAGTGTAATGGTTTTATCAACTCTTTTGCAACAAATGATAATAGCCTATAGTAGTGGGAAAGAAATAAAAAATTGTTATATGTGTTGAGTATCTCAACTACTTGACTGGCTTTAAATTCACCTAGTAAGCACATCTCCTCAGTGTGCCTGGGAGGGCGTTTCCAAGGATGCTTAGCTGAGAACAGAACACCTACCTTGAATGTGGGGAATATCATCCCGAGGTCTGGGCTGCAGACTGACTACAGAGGGAAAAGGGAGAAAGAAAGCTTGGTGTTCATCATTAATTCCTGACTTAAGATGCAATAGAACTGGCTCATTCCACTCCCCCTGACATGCATTCCCTTCTCTGACTGTAGGTATTAAAACCATGAACCAACACAAACCCTTCTGCCTTATGTTGTTTTTGTTTTATCTTCAGTTATTTGGCCTCATCCGACTTTGACAACTTATCTATATAAATAGAGAAATAGATATTGCTCAACCAAATCACTCTCTGTAACAGGGGAACCCTTTTGACACCCTGTATGATCTCAACTCTTCGTTTTTGTTGTGCCTGTCAGTGAAGTACTTGCTATGCAAGCAGGCATGCCTGAGGTCATATTGTCGGTATCCGTGTGAGAAGTTGGCCACAGTGATGTGTCCCATTCCCAGCACTGTGGAAGCAGATACAGAGAAAGACCCCTAGTGATTCCTGGCCAGCCATTCCAGCCTAATTAGTGAGGTTCGGGTTCAGTGAGATTTCATCTCTAAAATTAAACTAGAGACTGATGGAAGGAGACACCTGGTATAGAACTAGGCATACACATTTACATATACATGTGGACACACCTGCATCACCCTTGCTTCCCCAGTACACACACAGAGAAAGATATTCTTAGCAGGGAGACAGGGGGAACTGTAATTTCCCTGCCTTATGACTGTTCGGCCTCAGCATTCGTTGTCTTGGGGTCCCCGACTGGTTTTATTCTCTCAGTAAATGCTTTCTGTACATAGCTTATGGTTGGCCCTGGGGCAACCTACTGCAGTGCACTGCTTCAGTAAGGTCATAGGAACACAGGGAGCCTCATAATACATACACACACACACACACACACACACACACACACACACATATATATATATATATATATATATATATATATATATATATATATATATATTTCAGATCTTGAGTGCAAACTATTCCAATTGTCTGCCCTGAGGCTATATTTCTGTAATGAGATTTCTGGCAACAACAAGTGACTTTTTAAAAACACACCTGATTGACCAAAGTATGAATGTATCCCACTGGTTTTATGTATTTTATTTTTATTGTTTTCCCCCGTTGAACTTGAATTTCTTTTCTTTTTCTTTTTTCTTATTTTAGTTTTAATGAGGCATAATCTCCAATTAAGAATTGCCTGTCTCAAAGATGTACGAGCCTGCATTTTGATACACAGATATACTGTGGGCATTTCAACATTCGTTTGATTTTTGTAGATTTTTGGTTTTATATATTTTGAGTTAGACAAAAAGAATAATTAATACGGATCCATGTGTGCCAGCAAAGAGGAGCCAAGGATCACACCATGTAGGATCCTCCTTCTACTCTGGCCCAGTACCTAAGACAGCATACTCCTTCCCCAGGTTCAGCGGCGACTTGCCCTGCTCAGAGATGGCAAAGGGAGGCAGCAGGCCCGGAAGTCTTACAGCTTCTCGAGACCTCCCTGCTGGAGGAGTATGGCACCGAGGGCCTGTCCTCGCTCTTTAATGGCACCCCCCAGCCTCAGCAGAGTAGGGCACAAGAAGATGATGAGGATGAGGGGACTGGCTCACACTGGCTGTCCTCCCAGGATCGGACCCTGAAAGAAAACACAAAACAGCATCCCCCAATAGACAGTTGGGCTGTCAACTCCTGTCCCCTCAGCTGCAGGATCTCTGGATGGAGATCTGGTACACCCTGGCTCCACCGCAGCTGCTCTCTGAGATGGCCAGTAGCAGTCAGGGACCCCATGCCTCGTCGTGTTTTAAACCCTTCACGGTGATTGTCCCGGCACCACGAGATAGCCAAACACCCCAGACCTCTTACTACAGAAATTCTGGGGACTTATGACTATCACTTACTTCACTATATGCTCCTAAGAATTTGACTGCAAAGACCACCGGTCCTACCTTTGAGTGGTTTTTCGGTCCAGCTGCGGGCAGTTCCCAAGCTACACAAAGAACTAGACTTCAAGGGGCCCTGGTGGCTACGGAGTCTACCAGACCAGTATCGCCTTTGTTGTGAGACCTTGGAACTCTGGACGAATGCCTCTTGACTTGGGCAGGGGCTGGCTGTGTGCCACCAAAAACCTGGAGGATCCTGGAAGACCTGGGAATGTTGTGATAAGGCCCTGCAGCTACTGGGAGACAAGAGACCTCCAGCCTTGCCTAGCATCCTCAGTGAAAACTCATGACTTGGTATAGTTGGCTCTTGGGCATGGAAAAATACCAGTCAGAGGACAGGGCAAGTAGCCAGGAGCCTACAGAGGCTGCTGGAAGTCTCCAGACCCAGTTCCACAAAGAATTTGCAGCAAACCAAGGAATTTTTCTTTTTCTGAGTTGATTTCTAGGCAGCCTTAGGCTAGGGTCACTTTACAATAGAAGGATATAATCTTGTCCCAGCTTCCAGACCACAGAATAGTCAGCACTTCCTCCTAATATCACAACTGCCCAAGCATTAATTAGCCCCCAAGAACCGTTTGTAGTTGAGGACATGGGCTAGAACGTCCTCTCTACTTCAGCCCAGACAAATGTGCTTCCCACAGAATGATCTGGTACAGGGCATGCCTGCCCAACACAAGGGCGCGCACAGGAACATCATGCCTGTTCTGAAGTGCCAACTACCCTTTGTGATCCTCTTACAAGCAGTCATTAGGAACTCTCCCACAGGAACCAGACTTGACAGCTTAAAAGCACTTTGATGTTCCTGTTCACCTCTTTCAACAAGATCACAGACAAAGGAGCTCTGAGAATGTTCTCCAATAGTGTGGCCAAGAAGACAGCTATACCTCCAGCCACTTGTGGTACAACCCCCACCTGCTCCTTTTATGCTAAGCCAAACCGAGTCTGTAGAGATGGTAAGTCACTAGAAACTCTACCGAAAGGGAGGGGCGAAGAGAGAGCCTGAGACTCCAGGTGTGCCCCCGCCCTGTCCGTTTCCTGGAGACACCTTCCCCTTGGCTAGCTCTGGGCCTGAGTTTGATGACCATGAGGAGAATTGTTTGCTTCCTTACACAACAAAAAACTCACTTAAATCTAACAGGAGCTGTATCATGGGGCTTCATTGGCTGTCCGGTTTTATAGACATTAGCGCTAAAGCACAAAGAGGCTCAAGAACTTGGCCCTGAGGATCAGACTAAGATCTGATCCCAGACATCCGAAAGGCAAGATAGGACCCTTCTATGTTGATTGTGACTGTATTAGTATTTAAGAGTACTCCTTCCCTGACCATAAAGCATTACTTAAGTTGTTTTATATATTAAAAAAATGTTATTCAAACAAACAAACAAAACCCTCCAACAACGACAAAAAACTAAAGTGTAAGAGAAGAAAATAAATACCAGAAAAGAAGTCTTCTAAAATGCCAAGAAATTGTGCTCATATAAATATCCTGCCTTTAATTTGCTTTTGTACCTTACTACTTTTTAGAAAATTTATTTTGAGAGTTTTCAGATGTCAGTGGTACAATATTTAACTCTGAGGGAAATATCATTTAGCATGGCTACTTGTAAAATCCTGATACTTCAATAGTATCCCAATACTTTAATATTGTTCAGAAATCCATACATCATTTAAAAAATTATTATGTAATATTGCCAGAAGTTTCTTGGCATTCTTACTTAACATGAAGAAAACTGTGAGCCAGTGGTGTAAGTATTTGGTCTTTGTCACAATGGTACTAAATAATAGAGCCAGGACCAAGGGGACATTTTCCATATGCTCTTTTGCATGTTTCAAATGTATTAATCATTAGTTTATTTTTCTCACAGATGTAACAGCCACTCATATATTGTGAGAAAATGTTCTGGCTTTTACATTAGCATTCTGTGTATAATACATGGCCCTTGATCATTATTATAGCAAATATCCACCACTGCATATCAAATATGTGTGATAAGAGAGTTACTCCAATAGAGTAAGTTGTAGATGTTTAAACTCTTTGGTTTGTAGAGTCTTAGAAGGCATAGATTGAGTCAGGGAAATTTTGGTGAAGACTTCACCTTGGACTTGACCACAGATGTATCAGCATATTATTGTATTGTCCCTCTACACCAGTGACTACACAGACCTCGGGAGCTATAGCTGCTGTGTTTGATGGGTTTATAAAGAACTGTATCAAAGAAACCCCATCAAATCTAAGGAGCATTTGTTGACTGAAATATGCCACTAAGCATACAGTGGAAGTTTTCTCTAACTGTGCCTTTATCCCAGCCTCACACTCGAAAGATATGTGAGACAGGCTTAACCGCGTCCTGGTCCTCAGCTGGAAACAAATCATAAAAAAGGCATGCAAACACCAAGGGCTGTGACCCTCCCCAGCAAGAGGGGGAAAGGGAACACAAAGGTCAGGAGTGACTACCACACACGAGTGCAGGTTCCAAATGTAGAAATGGATGACTGCATGCTTAGAAACGGGCACTCAGGTGTACTGCAATGAGCCACGAGGCCAATCTTAAGAAGGCTGATTCTTTTACATTTAAATTTATATGAGGCTCTAGTAAAGACGTGATTGCCATATTCAATTGGTCCTGGAACAGGAAATAACTTGTGTGCTTTATGGATCTTGTTTAATTAGTCAAATATTAAGGGCTCCAAATTGAGCTATTTCATGTCTTCTGTTATTGATTATTGGGGTAGGAAAATTATTTTCTTCCTTCCTTCCTTACATCCTTCCTTCCTTTCTTCCTCCTCCTCCTTCCTTTTCTTCTTCATCGTTAGTCAATATTAGCATATTTGCAAAGACTAGAGATAAAAAGAAAGAAAATTAAAAGTAACTGGTAACCCTTTAACATTATTATATGAAGACTAAGTGAAAGGGAGAAGTTTCTCATTATGCTGTTTATCAAAACAATCAAAATAAAATGGATGAGAACTGGATATATCATCTCAATACAGACTAATACCAAAACAAAGTGAATGGCTTGGAGAAAGTGATAGTTATATTCTTATTATGACTGCTTGAGAGACAAATGGAGACAGGAAAACTCTTTTCTTTCTTTCCTTTTAGTCATTTTGGTTTGGTTTGGTTTGTTTGAAACAAGATCTCACTTTATAAACTAGGCCAACCTCTAACTTGCAATTCCCACACCTCCTCAGCACTGGGGTTGTATGTGTGTGCCACTATGCCAAGTTAGCAAACCTGTTACTGTCTAAGCTGTCAAGCCAATTAGCATTATCTGTTTCTATTTCAGTGATCTGGGGCAACTGATACCTGTTAGAGCATACAGCATATAGAGTTAAATACTACGCACATGTTTATGTGTAGTGTGATGTCTATCAATGAATACCTTCACTCTTGTAATTTATTGATCAGGAATGCCACAGGAAGGCTTTGAATGATGTCAAACAACTAATTATAGCATTCTTGTCGCTTCATGGTATACCTGTTGCTTCTTTCCTTGTCCTTGGTAACTTCTTGTGGATGATTCCCTCGTCACTGTGTGGAGAGTGCCTGAAAGATGCTATCATCCTAGACCTCTGTCTTTCTCTAGGAAGATGGCAAATGCTTCCTTCTTTATTCCCAGAGCCTGTGACCCCAGAAGAAGGCTTTTCTTTCTGTCTTTGGGGAACCCCTCCCACATTGCCCTCTCCACTAGCTGGCAGAATTCGAGATTTTTGTTAAAGGTTGTTTCTCGAAATCTAGGAGCCCTGGGATTTCTCAGGGGCTGTTCTACAGGTTTCCTATTACTCTTTAGGCAAATGTTCTACTGAGTATGAGAGGCAGATTATTGTGATGTGATGTGATATGTGTGTGTGTGTGTGTGTGTGTGTGTGTGATTATTATAATGCATCATAAATGTAATGTGCAAATGTGCAAAATGAAAACAAAACCAGAAAGACTGTTTAAAGCTGGTGCGAGTTACTCAACAGGCCCATAGAGGAAACTCTCAAAGAACAACCTAGGCTGCTTCTGCATCTCAGGAAATGTACATGTTTTATGATGCTCTGGACATGTTTCTCTTCTTTCCGATTGAACTCCACCTGGCAGCTGCTGACTCATGCTTACAATGCTCAAGTGTGCTTAGAAGAATGTTAATTGTTGATATAATCTCTCCTGTATCCCCGGGGGAAATATCAGGGTATTTATTCTTACCTGTGAAATACAGACATTTAAAGACACAAGTGCCACAATCGTGGGCATTTTGTAGATACACATTTCAGTGGGAATGTGTGTCCTCCCTTTGTAACGACATATAGGCCTCTGAGGCATAGATTCAGTGACCCAGAGAATGCTCAGGTAGATGCTGCCATGCAGACAGAATTTTCACAAACATGTTCTCATCAAGGCAAGGAATTTGAGGCTGGGATGGGTTTACCACAAGTATTCCAAGTTTAGTGGGAGAGTAAAAGAAAAAAGAAAGTATGGATTTCCACCTTAAGGGGAGTTGCTTTTTAAATTTTTAATAACGTTTCCTCCTTTTCATTGGCATAAAGACACATTCACCTTGCCCTCCCTCCCGCTTTGTCAGAATCTGAAACGTGGACAAATACCTTCCTAAAGGCACTGAGATCCAGTTCCCTGCATACATGCTTAACTCGAAGAGAATGGCTGTTTTCTATCCTTGTCATCCTGACTTTTTTAACTTTCGGAAAGACATGATTAAATTTGGGAACAAAAGCGTCTCCTTCTGCACGACATTAGCACTTCTGGGAGAGTGATCGTGCACCTCCCAAGGCTGAGTTATTACAAGAAAAACAGAAAAGGAAGCAGGAACATTTACTTTTCCTGCCCGGAAGACAGTTTGTCAGGATGAGAGACAGACACACGGAACGTGCGTAGACTTGCACTTCCATCCAGCGAAGAGCAGCCAAAGTGCTTCCTCTGCACTGTCTTCAAAGCATTGCCTGGAATGCAAATGACAGGGTCTTTCTGGAATACAATTCCATTTGAAAGGTAAGAGTGATCATTTTTAGTGTACACTTGGTGCCTCTCTAAAACTAGAATGGAGACGTTCTTGAAAAGCTGTCTTGAGAGAAAAGGAGCAATGTGGTTGAAATCTCATTATGTACTGTTCTTTTCCTTTGGACCACATTGTATAATTAAGGACGTTTTCAAAATGGAAACAGAGCCCAACTTTATGGAGAGGAGGAAGAGGGGCAGACAGACTGCAGAGGCCTGTTGCCGTTTCTCATGCACATGCGCCGTGTTCATTCTAAGAGTCTTGGCTGTCTGACTTCTTCATAGAGATCAGTTGACAGTCTTTCATCCAAAACACATCCTTCAACATTGGTTTAATTCTGGTGCTATTCTCAAAGTTATTTAGATCATTTCTTGTTTAATAAGCAGTTCAAATTCAGTAGTATCCAGTGATACTATCTCTGCAGATTGTCAAATCACTCTTCCCCAAGAAATCTCATTCATGTGTGTATGTGTGTATCTATCTATCTATCTATCTATCTATCTATCTATCTATCTATCTATCTATCTATCTATCTATCTATCTATCTATCTATCTATCTTTGGAATTAAAAATGTATATGCACATATAAACTAATTCTACATATGCTTGGTATAACTTGTATTATTTATCTGAAAAGTTCTGATCATTCTTTCAAAAATTATTTCTAGTCTTTAAGTTTGAACTAAAACCCCTTATCTTTAACTAAAATTCCCTAATTGGTTTTGCATGATAATGTTACAGCCGGGCAGTCAGGATCCTGGATTTCTGCTTTATGCTGTGACACATGGTTGATATCTTGATTTGATGCTCAATGGTTACCAACTTGAAAAATACAGTTGGGCCTTCTTTCCGAACTTATGTACTCATGTTAGTATACTTACCTCTCTGCCCCAGGATTGTTATCCATACCGTAGTCAGGCCATTATTTCTGCACATCTATTACCTCTGCCCCTCCCTCACCCATAGTAGAGAAAGAGCTCTGAAAAGCCATAGGGCTCACTTGCTGTCTTTTTAGTTGTATCTGGAAGGAAGAGTTTATTAAAATGTTGATGATAAGGCCAGAATCCTGCTCAGAGTTCTTCAGCAAACTCCATGGCCCATCCCCCAGCAAAACCCCACCCAACTGCTGAGACTAAGCGATTGTACTCTGGGTAGTTATAGCCCTACAAACCTTGCATTGAAATATCATCCCCGGTGTTGACATTAGGAAGCATAGAGAGATGATGACTTCATGGTGGTGAGTCCTTGAAAATAGAATTAGGAACTTTATTTAAAGACGCCTCCAGCTACTTTGTTCTACCCACCAAGGTGTGAACACGTAGAAAATAGCATCCATGAGAAATGGCTCCTTACCAGACACTGCATCTCCTGGCATCTGGATCTTGGACTTCTCAGCTTTCGGATTTGAGAGCAATACATTTCTGTTACTTATAATGACCCAGCCATGATAATTTTGTAAATGAAGTCAGGCGGATTAACAGAAAGAGTAAAAGAGCTAGAAACCTGCACATGCTTATTATGTGTTAATCAGTATATCCTGCGAGGGACAAGGAAGCCTAGCCTAGAGTTTCCAGCCTGAGCAACGGCTAAGAGAAAGACTTTATTTTCCAGATGAGGAAAATGAGGATTAGGGAGGGAAAATGTCTGAGTTCAGGCCAGAAGGGGCAGAACCAAGCCATGCCAGGGTTTCCATAAAATCAATGAGTCTGTGTTCTTGCCTGGTAGAGAAGTGTGAAAGCTCTTATACTATTAAAAAAAAAAAAAGATAAAACTTAAGGATGTTGTTACTGGAACCTAGGACCAAAGGGTAATATTATTCTTTCCTCTTCTTGTAACCCTCAGTTAATAAAAATCTGTCTCTATCAGCCGCAACATTTAAGCTGTTATACTAGTTACTAATGAGAGAGAAACACACACACACACACATGCACACACACACAGAGAGAGAGAGAGAGAGAGAGAGAGACAGACAGACAGACAGACAGACAGACAGACAGAGATAGAGACAGAGTTTAGTGAATGTCTGCCTGTATCCTACTAAGCTATTTTTTCCTTCAACAATAATAATTGTTTTTGGTTGGAAATTTTTATGTATAAGTATAAAACTATTTTGGAGAGCAAGAAAGAAAATCAAGGAAGAAGGAGTATTTTACAGAATCCCCGTATGAGGAGATGGGGCTGAAAACCAAACTGCTGTCAACGCTCCAGGCAGAGGTTCTAAGGTTAAGATACACAGAGAAGCTGTTTTCAGCCCATTTTTACTGGATTGGATCACATCAAATTCATGAAGACTGACTACCAATGATCCTTACGCTGTTTGTTTGTTTGTTTTAATTTCATTTATTCATATCAAATCTTCCCCCTTCAGTCCTTTCCCATAGAGACCCTCCCTCATTCCTCTCCCTTTCTCCTCTGAGAGGGTGGGGCACCCTGGGAATCCTCCCACCCTGGTGCATCGAGCCTTTGCCATGGTAGGTACACAAGGATCCTTATGTTTGTGCAGCAAGAGGTTTTACACAGAGCCATCTCCCCAGTGATTTCCATTGTTGTGCTATCAAAGTGATAATCTCTCTCTCTCTATGTCTGTCTCTGTCTCTCTCTGTCTCTGTCTCTCTCTGTGTGCTTGTGTGTGTGCATGTGTGTGTGTGTGTGCGCGTGTGTGTGTGCATGTGTGCGCGCGTGTGTGTGCATGTGTGCGTGTGCATGCGTATGTGTGTGTGCATGTGTGCGTGTGCGTGTGCGTGTGCGTGTGTGTGTGTGTGTGTGTGTGTGTGTGTGTGTGTGTTACTGGGAATTGGATTCTCAGCTCTCACAAATGCTCAGCCACCATGCTACCTCTCAGCTCCACGCTGTGTCTCCAGCCCTTAGATAATCTTTACCTGCTTTTCTTTAATTTTATTTGAGGTTTAATTTACTTTTATCTTCCGTGTAAGAATCTGTGTCTGCGCATTACACGTGTGTGGCGCCTTCAGAGGTCAGAAGAGGGTGTCAGATCCCCTGGAACTAGAGTTATAGGTGTTTAGTGAACTGCTATGTGAGTACTGGGAGTTGATCCCTAGTCCTCCTGAAGAGCAGGTAGTGCTCTCAACTGCTGAGTCCCCTCTTCAGACTCCTACCCATTGCTATTTTATACTTTTGAACCACAGTTAAGCTATATCCCAACTGGCAGGCCCTTAAATCCTTCGTTTAATCACTTATTTCTCTGCTTCTTAGAAGCAGAATATGAAGAAATGAATGCTTTTGTAGTTGAAGGAAAGAGCACTGATTTGGCCTGTGGCTGCTTCGGTAAAATCCTTTCAAGTAATCTGTATCCCCTGTCTGTGAACACGCGTGTTCCTTCTCATAGTGATGTCTAAATCTGAGGACAAGTTTCCCTAGGGTATAATATTCTCACTTTGCTTCAAGCCCAAGCTATCTAGATATAGAATTGCTTTTCTTCCATGAACATTAATGTTCTTTGCCCATTGTGATATCTACATTTCCCTTGGGTCTGACAGTCTATTTGGTCCCTGTTGAACCTAATTCTTAAGACTTGTAACCACATACCATGCATGCATGCGTGAGCATGCAGGGACACACACACACACACAGTAGTATCTGACAATGGAGAACATTTACCAGTATATAATTCTTAAATGGAATAAAGGTTGTTTTGGTATGTATATGCAGTAGAGAATTTATTATCAGCATCTAAAATCCTGTTAGGTACTTTATAATTTTTTTCTAGATAATTAACAGTTTTGGAAGATGGGCTTAATTTAGTGCAATGGTGGAATTCTCTTGGCTTTCCTACTGAGATACAAGTCAACACACCATGATGACCTATGGAAGAACAGTTATCATGCTGTCATCAGTCCAAGCCAGTTGTAATTCTCTCTATAATATGAAGTTTGGACATGTGTTTCCCAACAACACCAATCCCCTGTCACTTTATACATCATTTAAAGTAAATTTCCCTGGACGTTTTACCTAAGAAGCAATTCCAAATTTGTGGGACTCAAAATGAAACAACAACAACAACAACAACAACAACAACAACAACAACCCAAAACCAAACAAACAAAAACACCAACAAACAAAAACCCAAACCTCCAAAAAATGAAAATAAAATAAACTAACATCAACAAGACCACCCCCAAAACCTTCTGTGTTGCAAGGATCACCCAGAAGAGACAAGATAACTGTTGCCAGATTTAACACTATCTAGCACAGTCCCACCCATATCGAGCGTAACTAACTTAACCATTAGAAAATATATTAGGTAGAAGTCATATTTCTTTTTGCGAATATAGAAACTGAAGCTAGAGTTAAATGGCTGTCCCAAATAAAATGGTAAATCTGGTCTAATATTGCCAGGCTCTAATTCATCCCCCCATATATGTCAAGAACCATTTGGATCTTAAAATTACTTCCTAGGCCAAAGAGATGGTTTAGCATTGGTAAAATGCTTGCATTACATGTCTGATGAGTGGTGTTCGATCCCCAGTGACTACGTAAAAGCCTGGTGGATATATCGAACTGGGTTTCAAAGCACTGTTTGTGATGCCAAGACTGGGATTACCCCAGTAGACTTTTAGCTAAACTAACTAAAATGGTGAGCTTCAGGTTCAGTGCAAGCCCCTGACTCAGTTAACAAAGTTGAGACCAATCATGTTAAGAATCTTCATCATCAACTTTGGGGATACACATATACACACAAACAGACAGAGAGGAGAGAGAGGGAAACATGTTGCTTCCACAGATATATGAAATACATATGTGCATGCATATCACACATATTATATGTTGACATATTATATGTTGTAGTGCTTGGAATAGGTTTGACCTATTAGGTACACATGTTTGAAAGCTTGGCTCATAGGGGATAGCACTATTAAGATGTATGGCCTTGTTGGAGTAGGCCTAACATTGTTGGAAGAAGTGTATCACTGTGGAGTTAGGCCTTGAGATCTCCTATCCTCAAACCATGACCAGTGTGACACACAGTCTCCTTCTGTTGCCTTAGGATCAAGAGTTGAACTCTCAGCTCTTTCTCCAGCACTATGTCTGCCTGCACTCTGTCACTTTTCTACTCATGAGGATAATGTGGTGGTTTGAATATGCTTGGCCCAGGGAGTGGCACAATTGGGAGGTGTAGCCTTGTTGGTTTAAATATGCTTGGCCCAGGGAGTGACATTATTGGGAGGTGTAGCCTTGTTGGAATAGATGTGGCCTTGTTGGAGGAAGTGTGCCACTGTGGGAATGGGCAATGAGATCCTCATCTCAACCACATGGGAGCCAGTCTTCCCCTAGCAGCCTTCAGATGAAGATGTGAAACTCTCAGCTCCTGATGCACCCACAGATGCCTGATACTGCCACGCCCTCATCTTGATGATAATGGACTGAACCTCTGAACCTGTAATCTAGCCCCAATTAAATGTTTTCCTTTTAAGAATTGCCGTGTCCATGGTGTCTCTTTACAGGAATAAAACCCTAACTAAGGCATATGCGAAAAATAGTTTCAGATTTTTTTTTTAGCATGTTGATTTTTTTCTTTCATTTGTAAGCAAGAAAAGTGATATTCTGCGTATGTTAATCCTTAAATGGCAAATGATAAGAAACATTAACTTACACATACTGGAAGGAGTCTTCAGACATGTAATTAATATAACATAATCTAACAATGAACCCTGTAAAAATTCCAACAGTTAAGGATTCCCTTTCAGACTTGTCATCTACAGCTCTATTTAAATTGAAGTTATCACTAGATGATAGTGGGAATTAGTTTGTACCTCCAGGCAAAATAAATCAATCATATCAGAAGAAACACTCACAGTCACCTTCTCAAAGCCCGACCTTAGCGTTGGGTTTATTATCATGCTTGACCAAGAACCCTACACTCAATTTCAAATATCTGGCCATCGCACACACTCTGCAGGGAGCCCATAAAAGACAGCAGAAGAGGCAATAGCCTTACTATTAGAAAAGCTATGATTTTGATTGTGTGTGGAAGGCATCAATTGAACCTAGTGCTGGCTATTGACTCAGGATGCCAGTCTCCCCCAGCATTCCAGATGAAGTCTAATGTTCTCGCTCTCTGGAGGAGCACTTTACCCCTGGGGCAGCCCTTGCTGGGGATGCAGAACTGAACAGATGCTGGCCTCGGGGAGCGTCTGATTAGTTTCTTCAAATTAAAGGGTAGTCACTCACACAGTGTGAAATTTTGTACAATCAAGAGGAATGAGGTTTACAATTTTTTTCCTTCCTTCCTTCCTTCCTTCCTTCCTTCCTTCCTTCCTTCCTTCCTTCCTTCCTTCCTTCCCTTTTTCTTTCCGTCTGTGTGTGTCTGTCTCTATTTTTTTTTTTTTTGGCTAATTAAATTGATTCAACCAAACGTTGTTTTTCAAAATGCTTTACATTTATTTCCTATGACTCCACTTATCTCTCAGCCCTCTGTCACAGATTTTTTTTCTCCCATTTGCTGTTTCGTTTTCTGCTCACTTTAACCATGCCCAAGGTGGTTTCAGTGAACCGTGGCCCCTGTAGGTTGTGAGGTGCCATGCTTCAGGTACTCCCGTACTAAGGGCTTGATGGATTTAACCTGTGTGTAGGAAGGTTGGAGAGCTAGCAAGTGATTTCGAAAGGACCAAGGTTGTGAGCATGAGTTGAAAAAGATGACCCATATTTACTTCGGAAATTCAGCAAGAAATATCATTACACAAGTGCAAAGAAATAGGACCAGTCATTATATGACCATGTGCCAATAGTTTACATTTTCAGTGGGTGTGTTGTCATAGTTACACAGTGTTTGAGCACAACAGATTTGTTAAAAGAGCAAATTAATGAGTAAAGCTAAGTTCCAAATATAAATGCATAATTTTCTAGATAAGATCAACAGATAATCTTCCACCACTCAAGAGATAACTCAACAAAGCCAGAACCACAAAGGGAAGCTGATATGCCAATTGCTTTCCATGTGTTATTTACAGGCCAACAAGTTTTGGTTAAGGGCATGTACATGTGCACATGCATATGTGCAATGCAAAGAAAAATGGAGGCCAGAGAGACTGTTCCAACAGTATACTGTTCGGAGAGTCAAGCATGGAGACCCGAGTTCAAGTCCCAGCCAAATACGGTGGCATACACTTGTAATCTTAGTACTGGGAGTCGGAGAAGTGAGATTCCTGGGACTCAGCGGCCAATGAACTTAGTCTAATTGTCAAGTTCAAGGCCTGTGAGAGACCTCATCTCATAAAATAGGTGTGTAATGACTGAGGAGTGACCCCTAAGGTTGGCCTCTGGTCCGCATGCACACACACTCACACATATACACACTCAAAAGCAGGCTGAGTGATACTGGTGGAAATCTCCTTCACCCTGTCTTTCTTTAACTTTTTTGTTTCTTATTGCATCAGGGGGCTGCACTGAGTGACAGTCAGAGATGACCCAGCATCCATCAGTGTGGATGCTCTTCGCCTTTACACAACACAAATAGCTATTGCGGAGCAGTGAGCGCATCCCATATTTACATCCCAACATCCATCCTCCTAAGTATATTTGTAAAAGTGGCTCAAGGGGAAGAAGGCTCCCAGAGACCCCATCTCCTGGTATTTGTGCTTCTGTGCACCTGCCTTTTCGGAGTACAGCAGCCTAGGACACTGCAGAACTGATGACATCCAAGCGGCATCCTGAAAGTCTTCACAGGTTCCCTTTACGGTTTTCTCAGAAAGCACTTCCTGTTCCCGGGACATTGAAGTAGCTCTGTGCAGAGGGATGTGTGTTGAGGAGTCAAGACCTCCTATCAACAACCTCCATTAACTTGTCAAGGCTGTCGGAACCGCCTAGAAGCAAATCCTAGGGCCCCAGTTAACCTTGGGTGACTTCAGCTCTTACCAATTTCCTCACTCTCAGGTCAAATACAGACCTCACTGAACCAGAGCGATCCAGCTTAGCTACAAGTAGCTCTCTGTACTCCAAACCCATGTACAAGAACACACCTATATTGTTTTAATTATTTTAGTTCCACTGTTTTTCTCCTCCTCTTCTCTCTGTCTCACTGTCTGCTTCCCTGTCTTTATCTATCTTCCTGTCGTCGTCTCTGTTTCTTTTTGTCTCTGTCTCTGTCTCTGCCTCTCTCTCTCTCTCTCTCTCTCTCTCTCTCTCTCTCTCTCTCTCTCTCTCTCTCTTTCTCTCTCTGTGTGTAGGTGTGTGTTCAAGCAGAGGTCATCTTTAAAAGTTGGTTTTCCCCTTTTGTCTTGTTTTCAACCCAGAGTCTTTCCTATTAACTACTATGCCACATAATACAGGCCTGGGCCATTCTCCTGACTCTTTCTCCATTCTGCTACAGGAATGCTGGCACTACAAAGCTCACATCCACCTTTCCATATGGATTCTGGAAATCTGAACTCCGGTAACAAGGCTTGGGCCATAAGCACTACTTTCTCTACTAATCCATACTTCAGCCTCAGGTTTGTACCGTTTTAAACCATTCCAGTTTGGGCAATCTTAAATAGAGACACAGATATTCAACACAAATCTCAAATTATCCACATTTTACAGATGAAGACATAAAGGCTAAAATTGCATGTGCGAAATATGAATACCTTGCCCTGGCTAGCCACTTGTTGATGGGGTCCTAGACCCCAGAAGTTGAATAAGCAAGGAAAAATTGCAGAAAGCATTGACAGCAGTAATGAGTAGTGTTAAGGGACAAAAAGTATGTATCCAAGCCAAACTTTTACTAATAGTAGATCATAAAGAAAAATTTTAAGTCTTTAGCATATGTATTATTTTATCATTTATTAACAATGGAACATTTGCATACTAATAGAATGAATGTGTTTATTTATTTTTATATAAAATTTAAAACTTGGCTTGATATTGGATATTGCATGACATAGAGAGGACTTTAACACTTTCAGGGGTCACTGATATTTTTAATGTTAGAATTTTTAATGCCAAAAATGTTAATTTGTAAAAATATATAATAAAACAGCAGAAGTATGCTTAACACCCTTTCTAAAATTTTTGGAGATTTTTTTTTTTACCGATACTTTATTAAAGTCAAATATGTAGCTCAAACAGAAATTTTTTAAATCCCACATTCCAACATAGCATATTACAGAGATATATGAAACGGATGCTTACATGTTGAGGAATGACAGTAGAAAAACAGAAAAAGTCTTTGTTTTCCATAATTAAACCAGCATGTTTCTATAAGAGCAGAAGACTCCTACATTAAAAAACAGTTTGGTATATGACATGGCAGTATTGAACCTGAGCCAATGTGCTTCAAGTAGCCGTTGTTGACCTGGTGTGTATATCTGGTGTTATATTTCTGAACCAATGCTCAAACAAGGCAAAATGATTTCTACTAGAATCTGAGTTTGAAGGATGGTTGTGAGACCCCCTGTTCCCAAACATATGTCCATAAACCAAAAGAGAAAATCCTGTCTCCTGGCTCACATGTGTGGCATAAGCAAGTTCTGACTGCCTTGTTCAGCCAGGAAGAACAGCTGTCAGAGTGATTCTGGGGAAGGACTGAAGTTTAACCCTTACGGACCACAGCTGCTCTGGCTGAGTTGTTTTTTTCATCGGCTTTGGTAGTTTCAAGTCTCGGAAGTCAATTCCAACTTTGCAAAAGGGAGACATTATGCAGTCATTAATGACTAATTTGGAGTACTTCTTAAAAATGTCAATTTAAAGAAAATGTCAAATACCAAGTCCATTGAATGTCCCCTGGTTCTCTGGTTCCCCCAAAGAAGCCTGGTGTGGTGAAATTATAGCCGCCAGACAGGTTTCATGAGTAATCACACTTGGGCTCTAGGTCTACCATCTGATAACACATGTGTTGTTGGGCTTTGTTTGTTTGCTTGCTTGCTTGCTTGCTGGCTTTTACTAAACAGATAATAGCACCAAGATGACGCTTGAACCTTTGAGCATTTCTGATGGGACAATAGCTTAGATGCACCGAAGGAGCACACGCCGCACAGCAATCTGGAATTGAGGTTCCAAAATCTGATTGGGTATCTCTCAAATATAAACTCTATCCTTGTCTAGGTATGGCAGTCTATCCAGACATTCGGTGAGTTGCTCACTCTTAAATTTACTCAAGGACTACAGTTATGAGCATTGATTATGAACATGGTACTCAGTGGGGGTCAAACGGGATATCATGGAATGACTTCTTGCCAATATAAAACTATTGTATGACTAATTATTGTTGCTATTGTTTTTATTTTTGTGTTTAGGCTTAAATAGTAGTATGTTTCATTATGACAATTTTTGCACGTACATATATGTGCATGGTATATGTATATGCTCAAACACATGTATGAGCAGTTGAGTTTGTGGTCCAACACTGACATCTGGTATCTTCCTCAGTCATTTTTACTTATTGAATAAAACACAGAGGTACCTCACAGAAGTACCTCAGTAGAACTCAGAGCCCATGGATCACTTAGTCAACCTGGCCACTTCGCTTGGGGAATTTTTTTTCTCTGCCTCCTAAATTCTGGGATTACATGCAGTGTGACCTCCATGCCTGCCTGGATTTTTGTATAAATTCTGAAAATCCAAATTAGGATTTTTTTAGGGAAAAATTTCAGGGAAAATAAAGGACAAATACATTATCTACTGAGCCACTATCTCCTTACGTCTCTGGTGTTGGCAATTTCATATCTATCTATCTATCTATCTATCTATCTATCTATCTATCTATCTATCTATCTATCATCTATCTATCTATCTATCTATCTATCTATCTATCTAAAAAATGTCATGATACTTTGTTTTGTTATAAGTTGTGATCATGATTTCATGTAATCATGGATCTTAGACTTAGATGTAAACATGGCCCCCCACTCTTCATCAGAATGAAGTGTTGTTGGGGCTAGCTTCAGAATGGCATGAAGTCTGAGATGTAAGATAATGAATGTTTGCATGGCCATAGAAGATAAAAAGGATTTCTGGTCAATTGTTGGTACCTTCTGTTGATGATGGTCTAAAGCACTGATTCTCAACACAACAGTAGCAAAATCACAATTATGAAATAGCAACAAAAATAATTTAATGGCTGGGGGGTCTCCACAACATGAGGAACTGTACTAAAGAGTCACAACATTAGGAAGGTTGAGATCACTGGTATAAAGAATGGAGGTATAAAGAATGGAGGTATAAAGAATGAGTTTGGAGGAGAGGAGCTGTCTGAAGCTTCGGCTTCCTCCCCAAGCTCCTCTGGATAAATCGCAACAGATGGTACCTGGGTCCTCGGTTTCTATCACCTACCATCTTCAAGGACCTTAAAGGAAGAAATTCTGACTGATGGTCCTTAGCTGGGGCCTCAAGAGAAGCACTGGGCTGTTTATCTGGTGATGTTTTAAACAAACAAGGAACAGAGAACTCTGCATTTGGGAAATAGAACAATCTTTCTGAGTTTGAAACGGGAGTGTATGAGTTTAACTTCCAGGAAAAACAAAACAAAACAAAACAAACAAAAAATAAAAACCAAGAGAGGGAGATGAGGAGACTTCTATCCCGTATAAGAGTTTATTAAATCCCATCATACAGAGGCTGGTCAAAATGAGCAAGTGTGTGGTCCTTAGCATATGCACCATCAGTGGATGTGGGTAACACTGGGTAAGTTTGCACACTCCTGGGAGGTAGGGTCCTGAGACTTAGGTGTAAACATGGCCCCCACTCTTCATCAGAATGAAGTGTTGTTGGGGTTAGGAAATGATCAGCTCAGGAAGCCACACGACAATGGAGGTAGCCACAGGAAATAAAAACAAAATGGCTAGCAATCAGCAAGGAGAACGTTTCCTCCTTCAGAAAGGCTTGACTCGGAAACCTTAATAGGTGCATGGGTGTGTGCCTGTGAGGGGGTTGGTGTGCACACAAACATGACAGCACACCTACATTTGCTTCTTTTACGAAAGGGAGGTACTGGATCTCTCACATACCTGAGGCAAAAATAGGGCTGTGAGTCAGGTCAGTAAACGTTTAATTTATGAAGGTTCAATTGACCTGAGCATCTATTTAAAAAGAGAGATCCATTTGCATACTGCATGTCCAACAGGTGTTATGCCTTAGTTATAGGGTTTTAGTTGTGGATAAATGTGTGAATGAAGACGTTTGTTTTGGGGATCTTACCATTGGATCGGCATGGACTGTCCATGCTTGAGGTTGGCAGTAAAAATGTCCTTATCCTCATATCTGGAATTTGAGGATTGGTGGGAGTTATGGTTGCAGGTTAATCAGTCTGCTGTTTTTAAGATAAGGTGTGTGTGTGTGTGTGTGTGTGTGTGTGTGTGTGTGAGATGTTTTATTAACTCAGCAAGTCCTGTGCAGTCCAAAGTTTGTTAAAGGTAAAGGAAAAAGACAGAAGAAGCAGAAGCAAAATGCTAGGTGCATAAGGACACCATTGGGTCCTGTTGCCTCTGAAGATAAGAGGGCTATGAATAAAGGAAGTGGGGTAGCCTACAGAAGTTGGGAAATGGAGTCTCTTTCCCCGGGAAAGAGTAAAATCTCACCAACTTGATTTTTGCCTCTTTCAGTTTTTTGACCTTTAGAGGTATAAGAGAACACACATTGTTTAAACTTCTAAGTTAATGGTAATTTCCTTTCTAGCTGAAATAGAAAACAAATCATTCTCAAAATTGAAAATTTGAAGGTGGACTTGAATTTATATTCTGGGAAGTCCTATTTGGAGGTAGAGTCACAGAGACAGCCTTCCCCCTCTACATACATCACCATAATAAATACCTCTTAAGTCTCTCTTGACAAGCTGTATGCCAAGCCATGAATTTCCTTAATAAAAACTTTTAGAGTGGTGTTCCTACCTAAATGCTGTTTCCTAAAGCCATTTATTTTCTTATCTTCTGTCTTTAATACAATTTCTTTAGAAGTAAAAAGAACATGAAAGTGAAGGTGAATGAAGGTAGCTGTAACATGTCCATGTAAAACAATAATTCTTGTGTTATGTTGGAGAGCTGGCTCAATAGCTAAGAGCACTTGGTTCCCAGGACTCAGGTCAGGTAGCTCATATTGTCTGTAACTCTATCTCAAAAGGACCTGACACTCCCTTCTGGCTTCTGTGGGTACCTGCACACATGTGGCACACATACACACACACACACACACACACACACACACACACACACACACACACACATATATACAGAGAGACAGAAAGAGAGAGACAGAGAGAGGGAGAGAGAAAGAGAAAGAGAGAGGTGGGGGGAGGAAGGCAGGGAGAGGGAGGCAGAGAGAAAACAGAGAAACGGAGACAGAAAAACAGAGACACAGAGAAAAGGAGAGAATTTCAAAACAATATTGTAGTCTGCAGCTTTCTGCTCAGTTTGGAGGGAGAAAATAGTGATTATAGATACGTTTCTAAATGATGCTCTGCATGAATTCTGCCTTTGAACTTGAGATTTGATGTAAGCTACAGAGACCCTAATTCTCCATGAAAACACCTTCTGTTTTCTCAAGGCTTAAATACTTTTTATGATGGAAAGCTAAATCCTAAGAGCTCACTCAACAAATCATTGCGTCAATAATTCTTAGGTAAATGGCTCACAGTTATTACTATCAGTACCAATTTTGAGCATAATACCACACAGAATTACTTGCCTCCACTAAGCAGTCAGAAAAATTATGAAATCAGTCATTGTGATAATTTAAGGCTATACAAAAAAAAGTGTCAATTCTCCATGAAGGGATGATCACATCTGCAGCCTTTTCAGAATAAAACATTCATGCTGGATTCCTTCAGGGACTCTCCTGGATTTAGAACAGCTGGAATGAACTAAAAAAAGGAAAAAGAAAAGAAAAGAAAACACATCTTAACATTAGCATGAGCAGAGCAAATCTGTCACTAAAATGTTCTCTCATGAAAAGTCTCTGGACCACCTATTGCTTTGAGGCATGTGAGTGTCTTCGGTGACTACGGGAAGACCATAAAACCAGTTAGATCTACTTTCAGAAAAGCCCAGGAGCCAATACCAAAGCCAGAATCGACAAGAGCTTGCTTTCTACACCATTAGGCAAAAGGAAAAAGACTATTCACAAGACTTGCAGTATCTGCTGTTGTATATGACTGCCATGTATTATTAATACTACTCATAATTTTCTTGTCACAAGGTAGCTAGCCTTGTGCTTTAAAACATAGCAAGTCTCACTGTTCCCTAGTCACCACCTGTACAATGCTATTTCCTGATGTTTGCTTACTCTGTGTATGACAAACTCTACTTAAATCTAATTTCTATAGAAATTAATATCCTAATGAAAAGATGAAAAGAGTTGGGAATGTTGTTTTATATTTATATACTGACTATATATATATATATATATATATATATATATATATATATATATATATATGAAGCAAACATATCCACTCTAGTTAAATTATGTCTTAAAAAGGGACACTATTCCATAAACTTAAGAGTCAAAAAAATACTTAAAACTTGGACAAACTTGAGCTGTAATCTTGTTTCATTCATAACTAGTTGTATAGCCTAATGTAGATTATGTATTGTGTTTGAATACTGTCTTTGTCCAAAGCCAGTGTGCATGTGTACCTCATAAATTGTGGTATTACATAGGGAAATGTAATAAAGCAAATATAAAGCACAGGTTTTATTTCCACAGATTCCTAATACAAAATATCACATGAACAACCCTGATATAGTCTTTGCTTCCCTCTGAAACTTCACAAGTCAGCCCCCATAGTCTACAAGGCTCTCAATATTCCCATCTCCCAAGCTTTCACAGTGACTTATTAAGCTCTGAGTAGTCAATTAATTTTTAAAGCCCAACGTTCCAAAATCCTTCCACAATATTCCCTGAAAAACAACATGGTTGGGTCCATCACTGCAACATCCAATTCTGTGGTTCCAATTCCTGTTCTAGCTTGAGCCTTTGTTACTGTGATAAACACTATGGCTAAAAGCAACTTGGGAGAAGAAAGGGTTCACTTGGCTCACACATTCCGAGCCCAGTCTGTCAGTGATGGAAGTAAAGGCGTGAATTCACACAGAAACAGATGAAGGGACCCTGAAGGAATAAGGTTCCTGGGCTGACTTGACCAGGGGTAGTTCTGCACATAGTGAGCTGGGCCCTCCCACATCAGTGAATCAAGAATAAATGTCTCAAAAACTTGCCAACCGGCCAATCTGATGGAATCAATTTCTCAACCGAGCTACTCTCTTCCAAAGGAACGTTTACAAACTTGAAAACAAAACAAAACAAACAAAAATAAAGGAGCACAAAATATAAGTTACATATAAGATTTTGGTCACACCAAATCATCTTACCTCTGGCCCTGCCCTTTTGTATCTCATTAGACCTCTCTTTTGGCCTAGGACTTAGAGTAGCTGGTTTAAACTTATTTAGAAGTAAGTGCAAGGGAAGTCTTCCAATGGTGTCTGTGACATTTTGCATTCCTACGCTAAAGGAAAGTCTGAGAACCTGGTTCTCACTGTTGGTAAAAGATTTATGTTACTGAACACTGGGAGAAAGAGGAAGTGAAAGTGGATGCCTTGATCCAGAGGAACTGAGCACTGTTGAACAAACTCTTGTGTCCTGACTTCACAGAAACCTAGACCAGCCCATGATTTGCCAAGTCTGCTGCAACTTGCAAAAGAGTCTTTTATTTTCAAGTTCAAACTCGGTTTGCCAACATAGCACACTCACTGCGTGAATGCTGGCAAGCGACCCTGAGTCCAGAAAACATTGGGGTTATATACAGTATAGTTAGGAATAGCGTGAATGAATATTCACAGAAAAGGGGAGTGGGATAGTACTAAAGCGGGAGGGGGATTGGGGGATTAATGGGTGTGACTAATTTTGTGGCCAGTAGTAACTCTCTGTGACCTGACCTCTGTTTACATTTTTTTCATGGTCTCCCTTGAGCTTGTGATCTTGAGGACAGGCACCTGGAAAGTTATCAGGAGGTGTGTTGGTTTTTGGAGACACAGTGGTGGTGCCATTCGAACGCTAGGAGAGGGGGATGCACTGGAGGGGCTGCTGCAGGACAACACAGCACAGAAACCAGCTGTCTGCATATGGTCCTAGCATGGCGGGTGGAGGAGGGAGGATGGGAGCCCCTGGTGAGGAACACAGAGGCAAGAACACTTAAGTCTTTCTAGTATCAGTAATTCGGGGCTTACAACAAAACTACTCTGTAAAATTAACTGGGCGCCAGATGTTTTAGTCTTTGAGACTTACTGCTGAATAACCTCAACCTTTTTAGTTCTTTCTGAACTCTGGCTGGCTGGCTCAAATTCCTCTCCAAGCTGAATGATTCAATCTGGCTTCTCTTGGCTTCTCACTGAATTGCTCCTCACTGAATGGACCTCATATTGACTCTGACAATCTATTCTAATCTTCTGGCTCCTTCCTATTCTCTGGCTTCTACTGCCTCTGATGACCTGTGCAGCACTGCATGAACTCCCAAATGAACCCAGTTCCACTGCACTACACTCACTGCACTGGCCCTCAACTGACTCCCTCTCTCTGTGTGACTCTTGTAAGTAGCCTCTCTTTCCATCATCAAAGTTGGGCGTATCCTATCTCTGACTCACTCTGTCCAATCTTTGAGTCTCCCTTTGTCTGCCCCTCAATTAGACATCACTATCAAACATGGTTGCTTCCTTCTATAAATTAACTTTACCTACATTGTTTAGGATTAAAGGTATGCACTAAAGATATGCCTGTATTCCATCCAGGGGTTTTAAAGATGTGTCACTTCAGCTGGATCATATAGACCCAGAAGGTCTTTGTATATGATCCTATTGCAAGAGTAGCCATGTTTCTGGATTAAAATTTCTTTACACCATTCATGTTTCTGGACCGTTGGAATGATTGATTCTGGTATTTTCAGCTGAATCTGGTGGTAGACACAACCCAGAGATTTATTAGTGTTCAAATTGTTGTTTCAATATGATATAAAGTATGCTAAAGCGAAACTCATATTGGTTGTTTGAATACTAATGTCTGGGAGTTCATGCAGTTCAAAGCAGGTCAGCAGAGGCAGTAGAAGCCAGAGAATGAGAAGGATCCAGAAGATTGGAACAGATTGCCAGAGTTAATTTGAGCTCAAGCAGAACAATTCCATCCCTGCATAGAAGAGAGAATCCTGGAAGGCTTCGTGGTGTGGGGTCAATCCCACTGGACCATGATGGGTTTCTCTTTTTGAACCTGAAACATATGGACAAACATGTGGCAGAATTTCACTTCCTCACAGTGGGAAGCTATAGCCTCCACAGCACAAGGAGGAGAGCAAACATGATATATGGAAATCCAGAGCCTTCTGCTGAGAACCACATGGGTGTCTGATCTTACTGAGTTTCCTTGTGTATTATTGGATTATGTGGGACCTGCAGAAAATGCAGCACCGGTTTAGTCTGGCTTCAGTGTGAAGTGCTTTGTTGAAAACTCAGAGTTTCTACACAGCTATAGCCTCTGATAGGATTGCTTCCTAAATATACTCTTTTTTTTTCTTTCTAAGAAAACATATATTCATTCAGATTGAAAATTGGTGGAGCATACCTACCTATCAGGGTTAATTGGCTGTTTGTTCACCAAAATGTTGTAATTTGTTCCAGGATGTGAGCATCGTTTTAAGATTCAACTTTAAAACAACATCAACTGTTCTTAGCGTGTCTACCGAAGGTGAAAAATCACGCTAAGCAACGCAGCAGGATGCAGATGTAACAGGATCAATGGGAAGAGACAAAAGAACACAAAAGCGGGGTGTATGGAGTAACCCAGTCCTTCCTCAACCCACAGGATAGGCCTGACAAGGCTGCACATAGCCCAGATTTTGGCACAGTGTTCAACCTTGTCATTCAGGACAGGGAGAGTCTGCAACTTAGAGTGCTGTGGTATGGAAGCAGCCCCTCCCCACACTGCGATACAGCCCTGCCCGAGATCATCTTGGACATACTTTGTTTCCTCAAGCAACAAGAAACTTACTAAGGATCAGTAGTTCTGGAAGAGTTTGAGAACTTCTGGTATCTGGGTAGCATGGTGATGCCATCACATTCCAGGATTGGATGAAAACAAAGCAAGAAAGAGAGACAGTGAGACTTAGCCACTGACCAGCTCAGGGCATCTGGCCACTGTGCCATCCCTTCGGGAACAACACACTTTTTTTCTATAACCTGAGAGTGTTTCTGAATCCCACCCCCAACATTTTGTAGAATGGCTGCCACTGTCTGTGGTGGAATTCTGATATGGAAAATAATACCTTTGAATGCTTTGAATTATTAGAAGTAAAAGAACACATACATAAAATACACATTATTCCAGTGAATATATGCAAGATTAGACCAGGACTATGACAGTGACTAAATATTACAGAGTTAGGAGGTATGGCTTTTTAGGGGTATTCTGAAGTGCAATATTAGAATCTATTACTCACCAAATGATTAATTTGCTCCATCACATTTTAGGAGGGGGTGAACTTGAGGTGTGTCTTTATTCTGGTGCCCCCCCCCCCGGAGGGCATTCCCTCCTTTCTATATCATACTAGAGCTCGAAGGGTTTTTTTTTTTTTTTTTTTTTCAAACTGGAAAACAAGACATGGGGGAGGGGAGAATATGAAAACAGAGAAAAGGAAGAAAGGATTCTAATTTAAAGTCAGTCAGATATCTCTAAGTTTTCAATCCAATGTGGTACAGCCATTGATTATTATCAAAATAAATGATTTTTAAAAACTTATAACAGGCACTGAAAGAGAGGTTTCATGAGATACTATATGAGGCAATAATTTCTTCTTTTGATTCATTTATCTTTCAACAAAGAAAAAGCCAACATGTATTCATTAAAAGTCTCATGTTAACTAGGAGCAGTGCAGACTGTTACATAAAGGACGGGTGTATGCCACCTGCCTTTGTAGAAATAGATTATGTCCACATGCCATGAAGTATAATTTTTGCAGTACTGTTAAAAAGGTAAGGTAAAAACAGGTATTAGTTTAAGAACAGAGAATATGAATTTAAGATCAATTCTCATTCTGGATCACTAGCAATTAAGGTAGAAGTTAATTAATGACTATGGAAGAATAATCAATGTTTAGCTTAACATGATTTTCAAATATAGGTTATTTCAGGCTTAAAAGTTACCACTGTTTAAATTTTAAAAATTATACGTTACATTTAAAACAGTATGATTTTCCTTTTAGCTTTACACTGTTTTGAATAGTCTCACTAACCGAATCTGCTAAGCAATCTCAAATACCTGGCAAAAGTTTTAGAGTTTGTGGTGACATGGAAATCATCTTTATAAAAGGCATATCTTTGAGGATGCCATAATCTTGGCCTATACACTATGCTCACTTTTCCTTGCTTCATATATATTATATTTATATAATTTTGATCAGTTAAGAACATGACAATTTTTTCCTGTTAGTAAAAAAGTGAAACAAAATTGGGACCTACATAGAAATAAAGTAGCATTAATTTAAAAAAAAACCCTCTGTTCTCTACAAAGATATTAAAATGGCTGTACTGGCATATTTTAAATGCTTTAATGTGACATATAGACAAAGTGTGGTACAAAAGCCTATGTAAAAGAAGTAGAACTTCACTTTCTAGTCACTCCGATCCCATTTAGAATTAAATTAAAACTGGAATGTCACTCCCTCTCCCTTTCTTATACCTGGAACCTTCTGCTTTGCAGGGTGGGATCAGACCATCCTTTTCTTCCTCCTTTTGTACTCTCTGAGCATTTCTTTGTTGTTCCTGAGGACTGACCTCGGAATGTAATGGATGTTACAAGCTTGACCCCCGAGATATACCCACAGCTCTCCTCTGAACTCCTTAAATATCAAAATATGCGTGCCATTTATCATCAGGGAAAAAAAAAACAGTTTTATTGTTGTGAGAACAATCATTTTATTTCATTTTTTATTAGATACTTTCTTTATTTTCATTTCAAATGTTATCCCCTTTCCTGGTTTGCCCTCAGAAAACCCCCTATCCCATTCCTCCTTCCCTTGCTCACCAACCCTCCCACTCCCACTTCCTTGTCCTAGCATTCTCATTCATGGGGGCATTGAGTCTTCACAGGACCAAGGGCCTCTCCTCCCATTGATGACTGACTAGGCCATCTTCTACTACATATGCAGCTGGAGCCATGTGTACTCTTTGGTTGGTAGTTTAGTCCCTGGGAGCTCTGAAGGTACTGGTTGGTTCATATTATTGTTCCTCCTATGGGGCTGCAAGCTCCTTCAGGAGCTTGGATCTTTTTTTCTAGCTCCTCTATTCGGTACTTTGTGTTCAGTTCAATGGTTGACTGAGAGCATACACCTCTGTATTTGTCAGGCACTTGCAGAGTCTTGCTATACCACTCCTGGGTATATACTCAGAAGATGCTCCAACATATAATAAGGACACATGCTCCACTATGCTCATAGCAGCCTTATTTATAATAGGCAGAAGCTGGAAAGAACCCAGATGTCCCTCAACAGAGAAATGGATACAGAAAATGTGGTACATTTACACAATTAAATACTACTCAGCTATTAAAAACAATGAATTCATGAAGGTCTTAGGCAAATGGATGGAAATAGAAAATATCATCTTGAGTGAGGTAACCCAATCACAAAAGAACACACATGGCATGCACTCACTAATAAGAATATATTAGTCTAGAAGCTCAGAATACACAAGATATAATTCACAGACCAACGGAAGCCCAAGAAGAAGGAAGACAAGTATGGATACTTTGGTCTTTCTTAGAAGGGGGAACAAAATACCGATGGGAGGTGATACAAAGACAAAGTGTGGAGCCGAGACTAAAGGAAAGATCATCCAGAACAGTAATGTATTACTAAGAGACATCATCAGAGTGAGGTTGAGCCCAATCCCTATTTACTGTGAGTGAATATTGATGTCTTTGGAAAAATTATACCCACACCCTTTGGGGCTTTATGCAGTACTTCCCTGGGTTTGTGAGTGGAGTTGGTCTCAGGGGTCCTGGAGTTAGTGCTGGAGTTCACATCCCAGCTCTTTGGCTTGCTTGCCGCCTGTCTCTTCTCTGTATCCTTCCTCTCATTTTCTCATCTTGTATAAAAGCATCAGAGCACTCTTTGCCACTTATGGTTGATACAATAGATTAATAACCACAAAGTCCTTATAGTGGTGTCTGGTACAAAGGGACTTTTATGGTGCTTGGTTCACTATTCATAGAAGCTACATACTAAGGGAAATTCTAGAAAAAACTAGTTCAAAAGAAGATAATTATATGACAATATACGAAATAACTTGAAATTCACAGTGACATGTGACCAAAGCCCCTTTATCTGCCAGAGTCCACTGATCAAGTAGAGAGGGCAGCTGAGAGTTGGATCTTGGGTGTAAGTCTGAGACTCATGTGCTGGTCACTGGGTGATTTACAGGAAAGGACACAGATGGCCATTAACAAGGGAAAATTTTCACCTTTACTAGCAATCACAGCATTAGAAATTAAATAAGGTTGTGATGTGATTCATTTACCAAATGAACGAAGAACACAAATGAAAGGCTAAACCCTACGACTTCAAGGGTCTGAAGATCATTTTTATAATCTCTAATGAAGCAAAAGGAAACAAGTCAAACATTCTGTGAGAAATTCAATGGTATACATGGAAAATACATTGTTTAAAATGTTTCAGAAATGAAGTCACGCATCCTTTGAAATAGTGAGAATTTGAAATAATGTAAAATTTTAGTAACAGATGATTAGCTCAATGTATTGATATGCAATCCACTGATGGATATTGCATAACCATTATCCTGTACTTGGTAAGTAGCTTGCAATGGTTTAACTGTTAAAGTGAGAGCCCTTAGTTCTGCTGAGCATGGGGGGGGGGGGGGGGTGGCTTCCTAACCTCACTAAGACCCATGTTGCCTCAGCAAGACTGGAAGATTTTTTTTTTTTTTTTTTTTTTGAGACAGGGTTTTTCTGTGTAGCCCTGGCTGTCCTGGAACTCACTTTGTAGACCAGGCTGGCCTCGAACTCAGAAATCCACCTGCCTCTGCCTCCCCAGTGCTAGGATTAAAGGCATGCGCCACCACATTAGGGCACGTAGTAGATGTCATACATTTTGGGAATTCCTTGCTGGTTGAACTTTCTGGACTCTGCTACTCCCGAATGATCAACTTTGTCTCCAGAGCCACATTCTTTCTACCCTGTTCAACCCAGTACAGCCCAAGACAAGCTTCTAAATCGGCCTCCTTAGCTAGAGCAGGGAAGACTGTTTGCCACACTTGATCGTGTATTCTTGGTTAGTCTTTAATCAATAAAAGCCATGTATTGCTTTCTCATCTCCCAGTCCTGCTTTTTATCTTTTTTAATAAAATTGGTAGGAAAGAAAAGTGTTAGATTTGACAGGGCTCACCAAGTCCTTCCACACTTGAAATGGCCATAAATGATGCCCATAGAACTTTTTATGTCAAAATATAGGCTCTGTTTCACATGAACATGCGTTTATGCCTGACAGTTTCTGAGAGTCAAGAATCTGGATGGAGCTTTCCCAGATGTATATTTTCGAAGTTCTTTTCTCAAAAGATTGCAGACAAATTGGGACAAAGGTATAGTCACATAAAAAACTTGATGGGGGAGACTCCATTTCTAAGCTTAGCTCATGCTGTTTGAAGGGGACATTTCTTGCAAGGTGTTGGTCCAAGACCTTCTCTTATGGCTGGTCATGTGGTCCTTTTCATTGGACTGTTCATCATTTGGCATCTGGCTGCCTTCAGGGTGAGCTATCAAACCACAAGAGAGCAAGTGCAGAGGGTTCAGAGGTCTAATTTGATCTGTCATGGGAGAGGTACTGTGGTGGGCATTGTCACGCTCCATCCCCAGCAGTGAGCAACAGGCCCAACCAATACTCAAGGGAGAAGATAACACAAGGACACGGATGCCAAGAGTCTAGGCTCATTGAGAGACTACACCCTCTGTACTGGCTAGTTTTGTGTCAACTTGACACAGCTGGAGTTATCACAGAGAAAGGAGCTTTAGTTGGGGAAATGCCCCCATGAGATCCAGCTGTGGGACATTTTCTCAATTTGTGATCAAGGGGGAAAGGCCCCTTGTGGGTGGGATCATCTCTGGGCTGGTAGTCTTGGATTCTATAAGAGAGCAGGCTGAGCAAGCCAGGGGAAGCAAGCCAGTAAAGAACATCCCTCCATGGCTTCTGCATCAGCTCCTGCTTTCTGACCTGCTTGAGTTCCAGTCCTGCATCCTTTGGTGATCAACAGCAGTATGGAAATGTAAGCTGAATAAACCCTTTCCTTCCCAACTTGCTTCTTGGTCATGATGTTTGTGCAGGAATAGAAACCCTGACTAAGACACCTTCCAAAATTAATGCTTTCTACAAAACAAGCATGTAGGTTATTTCATTTCAACTTCATGACAACCAAGTGGGTAATAAGATGATCCTAGTTTTAACATGAGAGAGTCACTATGAACATAATCAGTGTCTGGCTAAGAAACTCAATGGTATTGAAGTAGCTAATGATGACATTGGTTCGGAGAGAGTGTTTACTGTCCTGTGTTCTTTGCTGCTTGGCTAAATAGAAATTAAAAAATCAAGGTGTAGATTGTAAACACATCTCATGTCCTAGGTTTTCTTTTAAAATTTCACAGAAAAGGGACAAAGGGAATGCATTGAAATATTTGAAAGACATTTAAACTTTTAGGGGAAGGGACTATGGGATGTCTTCTTCTATTTTTAATATATTTAAACTTAATTTTCCAAACGCCTATGTTGATCTTTGCCTAAAATGGGAAGAAGCCAAAAGCAAAGTCAAAAATTCCTTCTCCCGGAGTTCACACTGGCTACGTAAGAGAGTAGTCTCCTTTGATTTCAGGCAATAAGGGGCAGGTTGCTGCAAACAATTTAAAATATATATTAAAAGGTCAGTTACATAGTAACTTATTTATCTAAAAAAATTCCCCAACTGGCTGTGTAGGATTGGTAGGATTCACATCTAGGCACGGCCATTGATGCCTTTTTATCCTCCAGTAACCTGAATATGAACAGTAACTGGCAGACAGAGACTGCCAACTCAGTTTCAGCTTAATTTCTCTATATCAGGTGCATACTGACATGCCATCATGTGATGCTTGAATGCAGGTACTCACCCTAAGATGTTCAAATCAGGGCCGGCACATCTATCTTCTAAGAGCTATCTTCGGCATGCTCCTTATCTCTGGAAGTGATACATACTCTTTTCTCATGCAGTTCTTTCCAACTCCTGTGCCTGTCATTCTTGTTACAATTTCACTAACTTGGACATGTCTAAACACTCGTGTGTGCGCATGTATGTGTAACTATGACAAATGAGCTAAGTGAATCCAGTATAAAGCAGAGTCTTTGTTAACAGGAAAATCAGTTAATGACTCTCCAACACA
Organism: Mus pahari; assembly: GCF_900095145.1. Lineage (NCBI taxonomy): Eukaryota > Metazoa > Chordata > Mammalia > Rodentia > Muridae > Mus > Mus pahari. The sequence goes on along the minus strand of NC_034608.1, from coordinate 60,741,946 downwards.
TGCCGTATAATTGGGCCCTGAATAACTGGAGAAAGCATCTAGTGTTTTTTCTCTAACAAATAGAGAAAATTATAGCTTGGGTGTTGCACTGTTTCAAACTATCTTTGAAAACATCATCATCCATTCATTCTCTATTTGGTCCTTAGTTATTCCTTTTCTCATCTTCATTGGTTAACTATGGGGCATCAAGGACTGGGCTATTTATTGAGAATTTAATAGTAAATGAAACATACATATTTCTGTGTTCATTTGTTTTGGAAAAGAATGAGAAACACTATTGTCAATCGATAGACAATCGAAATAGGAGATTTGAAACAAGTATTATGATGAAAATTTACATATTTTCCAGAAAACATAAAACATTAGGGGTTATCAGTGAACAGTCTGACAGATTATAGTGTTCATTGGCATCTGCTTGAGAAAGATTATATAATGGCAAAGAAAAAAAGTCAAGGTTAAAAAAATAGTCAAGGAGAATTCAAAATTTAGGGCCAAAGATGGAGGACGAAGTGCAAGGAAGTTTGGGGCAGAACATCCAGAAAAGTGGGAGGAACTGAGTGGAAGGCAAGAGACGACTGCTTGGCTAGGGGGAGGGAGAGGAAGCCATGCTTTGGATAAGGAGGTAGGGTTAAGAGAGGAGGGTATTGACAAATCCCTCCCCTGTATAGGATATGGGTATACGTGTGTAGGATATGGGTATACATGTGTAGGATATGGGTATATGTAAAGCCAGAGATAGATGGCATCTGAAGGCCAGAGTTGGCTAAGTTAATTCAGGGAGACAAAGGAGAATCTATATATAAATGTCTTTTAATGGAGATTTGAATAAGGAGGAAAATCTACGTGTGTAGCTGGAAGGAAAAGCAGAATGGGCTGTTTTCTGCTGTAAACATGGGAGAAACTCTAGATGTTGGTATTCTCTCGTGGCCAGAAGTAGAATGGTTGGGATCGGGGGATTCAAAACAGGGTAAGTGTTTCGAATATAGTGGAAGTTTCTGAGAGGGGTTGGGAAGGGGATCCAGAGCAGTGGAGAAGACAACGAGACACTCCTTCCCAGTCAACGGAAAGTCTTACTCTGTGGCCTGGTCTTTCTTTCCAGAAAGAGAGGAGGAAGTTGTTTAAAATGTACACGCTGAGGATTTGGGAGCCACATCATGCCAAACTCATCTTCCCAGATCTTTTCATCATTCATCTTATTTTTAAAGCACTGTTATATGAATTCGTCATTTATATTCCTGTGACAACTCAGGGAGGTTGTCAGGACATGCCAATCAATGCAAGTGACTTACCTGTGGCGGTGTAATATCAACTTTGCTGTTTATAAAGAATGTAATGACCCAGATCTCAAGTGCTATGCCAATGCGTTGCAAAAACACTACACCTCCCTTCTTTCCTAAATTCATTAGGATTATTGTAAAGTTCGCAGCCTGAACATGTAACTTAAAGAGAGAGACAAAGCCATCAGAGAGAAGATAGGGCAGATTTTCAAGTCTAATGACCTGTTCCCTTTATTCTCCTGTGAATAAAGTAACTTCAGAGATAGTATGTAGAGCTATCCTTGTGGAACATGCATGTACTGTCTTCTGTAGGGAATGAAGTGCCCAGTACATAGACGTGCATAGGTCTGCTTTCCCATATTCTCTCTGCCTCAGGATAGAACTCTGAACTCCCTTATTGCAGTTGTTTAATAAGATAAGCATCATGGAGTTCAGCAACTTGGTGTGGTTTGATATGCATGATTGTTTTTATTAGGGGTGGAGTGTGTGTGTGTGTGTGTGTGTGTGTGTGTGTGTGCATGCACATGCACGTGTGCATGTATATGCATGTATGGACATTTTTAATAACAAGCACAGATAGTTGGAAAGAAGTAGGTATCAGCAGTGTCTATAATCAACAAAAGCCCTCTTAAAGGCATCTTTTCCTTTTGCCTTTTGGAGACAAGATTTCTCTGTGTAGTCCTGGCAGTCCTGGAACTTGCTCTGAAGTCCAGGCTGGATTTGAACTCAGAGGTTCACCTGCCTTTGATTCCTCAGTGCTGGGATTACGAGTGTGTGCCACCACTGACATCTTTAATAGGTTCTTAAACTAATCCCATTTCATTCTAGTCAGAAGCAATGGATCTCTCAAACAGAGCAGGGAGCTTTGACCATCTTTGGAGGCTATTTTTTGCTTTAATGCCGAGACTTCAACATTAACGAAAACACTGAAATATGACTGTATATACCTCAATCTCTCTCAAACTCCACCCATACTTTCACCAAAACATTTGTGACTGTCACAGCCGAAGATTGCTACTGTCATTTGCCAAATGCAGAACTGGTGTGCCACTGAAACTCCCACAAAACTTACTTGAGTTAAAACATTGACACTGTGCTTGAAGATGAAGTGGTTCTGCACTGAAACTATTGTTGAATTCTACTTGTGTGTTTCTCATTCTTCCTATGTTAACTTCTCAGCAGTATCTCTTTTTCACTTTTTTTAAAGATTGTAATATAATCCCAACATTTCTCACTTTCCTCCTCTCCCTCCAAACCCCTAAACCCTACCATCAGGTTTACCTGATCAACACCTGTGATTCTGTTCAGTAAAGCCCAGCATGAAGAATGAGATTGTATTTCTTCTTTCTTTCCTAAGTGGACTGGTGGTCACTTTTGAATGCTGCCATGCCGTTAAATTTTCCAGACAAGCAAGAGGATGTGTGCTCCAACTGCTCAGAGTACTTGAAAATATACTTTTTGTGAGCACAGGAGTTCACGTGGAGTGCGAGTAAGGCTCACTCTGTGACAGGTCCATTTCAATCTTGACTTTTTAATTTTTCTGTGTATTCTGTAAATTTATAAAAGTGAAAAAACAAAACAACAATAGTAAAAACCAAAAGGCAACATTTTACTTATGTGATTCATTCTTTTATTGCCACTTCCTCCTGGACATGCAGGTAAACTAGGCGTCCATTCATTACGTGGACTGTTTCTTCTACAATTCAGTACTTATGAGGGCATGCCATGTCATTCAACTCACACTGATGTTTTATCTGATATGAGGACCAATGTTAATGGAGGACTAGTTAATGCCACCAGTTCCAAACACTAGTAAGAGTATGTTTTTAACTGGTAATCCATTTTAAGTGAATAGACTGTCTGGTCCAAACAGTAACTTCACTAGACTACAGACAGAGAAAAAAATGAAGTACTATCTTTTCACACTCATAATTAGATATTTTCATAAATAAATAGTTAAAAAATAAATTCCAAAGTGGAAATAGTGGACAATTCAATTATAATAGAAAGCCTTTGTAAGTTATAGCCACAAGACTGGCTTGATCCAATAGTGTATCATTCTTTCTCCCTTCCCTTCTGTCTATAGGTTACATGGGTCCTATCACCTAGTGGCTGTGTGAGAGCAAATTGCTACAGTTGTAGAGTTTGATCTATTCATCACACTAGACAACAGAGAAGTACTGTTAACAGCTCTTCAACACAGATTTTTTTTCCCAAGTTCTCCACAGAAGTCCTCGTCTAATATTAATGACCGTGAAAAACTTCATGTTCTCTTTTGAAAACAACCTCTGACCTGAAGATGTCCAAAGTAGATGGACTCACAGTCATTATTCTCAGCACTTTTCCCAGTTATGAATCTTTACATTAACCTCTGCTCTTTGCAGACAGGACTGGCTTTGACTGAGGCTGAGCGCAGCCTGGATCTTTGCACGTGATCAATATCACTCCGAAGGCATTTTAGTACATATAGGACGTGTGTACTAAGTCACCTCTTCCATAACGTTCAGAGAACACTATGAAAGAGAGAACAGAAAGAATGTAATAGAATAGAGCAATGGAGATGCTATCAACTGGACGTCATGTGGTGACCAGTGTAGTCATGAGCTCACAGCGACTGTTATCCTCACAAGATCAAGCCAGTCACTGTTCCAGCTGCAGTGATGGAGGCTCAGGAGGCCCCAGGCCTAGTTCAGGAGCTATCACCAGTTGATGGCTGCTGGTGGAAGGAGAGTAATTTGGCTTTTGAGATTGAGGTCAATAGTAGGTTGTCCATAGGGGTTGGATACAAAAACTAAAATAAACTAAAATAAAATGCATTGTAAATACACATGAAATTGTCAAAGAATTTAAAAAGGAATTAAAAATATTAAATACCAAGATGCCAGTGTTGTCTATGTCTACTATATCTAAGGTGAGCTGCACCTGCTGATTGTTTTTCTTTTGTACTTTTACCTTTTGACTACAGTGATAGTACTCGATCTTCTCTCCTTACCACAGCACCATCACATTTAAATACCCTAATGCTCAAGTACAAGAGATACCTCTCTTTGCTAAACTCTAACCCACCTGTTTAAACCTGCAAAGCTACTCCTACGATTAAGATGAAGACGTTATCAATGCGCCCCTCGTGTGACATCTTATGTGGCATCTTTGTTCCATGCTGTGGAATCTCATGATCAGCTCCAACACTGGAAATCATAAACCAATCCAACCTCTACTCTACACTCCCTTCACCTGTTTCCTCAATGTACCCTCTTCTCCAAGAAAATATGAGTTGTCGTTATATTCTGAAAATAAAAACAGATAGACTTAAAGCCAGGGTAACTGAATCAATTTGAGAGAATGGTATTATTGAAATTGAACTGGCCACACAATTTTTACCCCAGAAGTGCATCCATGTTTTATGATTAAAAATAAGTGTTAGATAGCTACCTTGTGAGTTCTTATGACCGGTCCTCAGTGTTATTTCACTTCCTGTTTCCAGACAGGAGCATATGATCTTTTCCATGACAGATGCTGATATGCATGCTTAATTTGAATAAAATACCACTGTTGAGCTTGTTTCGTCATCAAGTCCAAGAGCACTCTTCTACCACTTGCTTTATATCTACTGTAGGGAAGATGCTGGGAAGGAAAACAGCGAATCCTCACTCAGTCCTGCTCTGCAGGGACGTGCTGTATTCTCAGATAATGAGGTGAGAAGGTGAAGGTGAGTTTACAAACCATTTTACTGCAGTGCCATCTCTGCAGGGTGCACGGGGTTTTACAGATAAGGTACTTACTGGAAACTTTGGAGTTTATGCAGGCATCCCAGATGGAAGTAAGATCTCCATGGGATCTACCAGACTAATGAAGGTTTGCCAAAACAGGGGAGATGAGGGAAGGGCAGGAAGAACACCACCTAAGGTGTTGTTTTGTAATGCAGTTTACAAAACCTGTGGATGTGACACAGTATTAGTCATCTTTGACTGAGGGTAACCAATTGCTATCACCAGGAACACATGCCTTATGATGTTTAGTAAGCAAGTACATGATAGAGAGTCAAGTCTGCAGGAACAGTTCCTGACAGTGTTTCAACTTTTATGTCTTACACATACCAGAGGAGTTGGCTATTTGGGAGAATGGTTGTACGATATTGATAAATTGAGTATTTGGGAAGCAAATAGGCTCCTTCCAAGACTTATAAGCTCTTTCAACGTTGTAGTACAAACACTCCAGATATGGTTATGTTACCCAGATTGTTTAAGTAGTGGCTCTGGAAATTCCTGAATATTTGTTGCAGAACAATCCACACCATATGAAAAATCCACAAGATAGATGACTGGCAGAGAGATCTAGGACTATAGAATATAATTATATAACACAATTCACTGGGGAACTGTCCTGTGTGGTGGCAAGATCAAATGGATCCGTGTAATGTGGAATATAAAAAGGAGAGTATAATGTGGTTAGGACAAATGTGATTTAATTCAAGAAAAAAAAAAAAAAAAAAAAAAAAAAAGGACTTGCCTCATCACAGGTTACAAGCCAAGGTGGTAGATTCATGTGGATTTAATCATTGACTCTTAAGAAAATAACCATCTGAGTTCAGCTCTTGTCTACACTGTAACTGCTTGTGTGATTTTTCTCCACAGATCGCTGTGAGAATAGACAAGGGGTGCTGGGTTAGTCTGAGGTTGTGGTCTGTATAGGTAAATGGTGTGAATGAAAAAAGTAGCACAAAGAAGATAAAGGACATTGGTAAGAGAGAACTTCATTGAGGCAATTGCATATGGTCTAGACTGGATCCACACAGCTGGGACTGAGAGATGGGAGCCGTAATGAAATTGGAGGACAGAGATGCTAGGGAAGGTGGGTTTTAAGCATCATGCTCACAGGGTAGTGTGTGCTGGGAAGGAAGGCTATGGAAGGAATAGACAACTACTTGTAGAGGATCAAGATGAAGTAGAAAAAAGATTCCGGAAAGTCTAGCAACAGTGACATTTACTAAAAGCAACACTATTGGTCAGGCTGGGTTAACTGGATACCCAGGAATGAGATGAAGATATGCATCAAATGTACCAGATGACAGATGTGAGTGCTAAAGGCTTATACTGAACATCTCCTTGGTTGTTCTAGGAGCCAGCTCTCACCAACTAGTTTTCAGAGGGGGCTTTGGTTTCAAAGGGCCATACCCCTTTCTAAGAAAGCCTCCAATTCTTAGAAGAAGCTACACCTTGTACAGTCTTCCACATTCTGGTTTTTTCTTTGCTTGCTTGTTTGTTTTTATGTTCTCCTATTTCCATGTCCTTTTCTTATCCATCTCACCATCCACCCTTCTTCTTTTTCCATTCTGATGATTGTAATTTTTATTTGTTTGTTTTTTCCCCTTTTTTATTAGATATTTTCTTTAGTTACATTTCAAATTTTATCCCCTTTTCCCATTTCCCCTCCAAAACTCCCCTATCCCATCCCCCTCCCCCTGCTCACCAACCAACCAATCCTGCCACCATGTCCTGGGATTCCCCTACACTGGGGCATAGAGACTTCACAAGACCAAGGGCCTCTCCTCTCATTGATGTCCCACAAGGTTATATCCTCTGCTACATATGTGGTCCCACCATGTGTTTACTTTGGTGGCTTAGTCCCAGGGAGCTCTGGGGGTACTGGTTGGTTTATATTGTTGTTCCTCCTATGGGGCTGCAAACCCCTTCAACTCCTTGGGTCCTTTCTCTAGCTCCTCCATTAGGAACCCTGTACTCAGTCCAATTGATGGCTGTGAACATCCACCTTTGTATTTGTCAGGCACTGGCAGAGCCTCTCAGGAGACAGCTATATCAGGCTCCTGTCAGCAAGCACTTGTTGGCATGCACAATAGTGTCTGGGTTTGGTAACTTATATGGGATGGATTCCCAGGTGAGACAGTCATTGGATGGCCTTTCCTTCAGAATTCATGAAATTCTTAAGCAAATGGATGATGGAGCTAGAAAATATCATCCTGAGTGAGGTAATCCAATAACAAAAGAACATGCATGGTATGCACTCACTGATAAGTGGATATTAGCCCAGAAGTTCAGAATACCCAAGATATAATTCACAGACCACATGAAGCTCAAGAAGAAAGAAGACCACAGTATGGATACTTCGGTCCTTCTTAGAAGGGGAATTAAAATACCCACAGGGGCAGGGGGTGGAGGAGATACAAAATTTGGACCATCCACCCTTCTAACTGCCAATAAAGAACAGCCATTTCTTTAGCACCTCTGAGTTATTATCCATGCTGTCACATGATTACTGTGACACTTCACTGGTCGTCCTTCCTCTACCGCTCATCACCTTTGAACACATGACACTTATTGACTTATGATTTAAGCCTTCTATTTCAAGGTTTCCCTGTACTAGAAAATGCCTCCCCATTTTTCATCAGTGGAGTTTGCTGCTTTTCACCTCTATAATAAATGTAAATATTATTCATATCCCATTCTCACTTTTAATCTATCACTAGACAGTTGTGTCTTTGAAGGTAAAAACATATAGACATTCATATATATATATATATATATATATATATATATATATATATATATA
>NC_034608.1:60721820-60734032 GCF_900095145.1 Mus pahari | reverse complement strand
ATATATATATATATATATATATATATATATATATATATATATATAATTTTTAAGTCACCCTTTCATGTCAGGAGGAAGCTTAGACTACAAAGGTAGAAGTGATTTTGAGGAGCATAGGAAGGCAGCCAGGTGGCTACTGCTGATTCTGTCATTCAAAGAAGAAACTGCTAACTGATTATGACACATTACTGAGCCGAGACAAAACCTTAAGATCCTTTCATCAAAGCCTTCCAAACTGTTACAATTCATAGTCTCCAATTAGTATGCAGGATGAAGCCTGTCTGCTATCTTCATCTAACAATTCTTCTTCCTAGGAGTTAGCTTGTCTATGGCCATTCTACCCTGAATGCAACCAGGCTTGTCTGATCTTGGAAGCCAGGCAGTATCGGGCCTGATTATTACTTGGATGGGATGTATGGGATGTACAGTGGTTGACATCTGTGATAACAAGGGTCTCCTTCCTTTACATTTGTTTCTCTTGTCTCTTGCATTGTTCTGATAATGTCAGATGCCTCGTTTACTACTAAATAACATCATCAGATTGAATTTCTATCTGAACCTTAATTCTCTGTCTTCCGTTACGAAGGGCACTTTGGTATTTCAAAAGCGTTGGTATTGTTCCATGTCTTTAGAGATCAATATACAAAGGCCTCTGAACTGAGTCTGGCGACACAGTACTTTAATCTCAGCTACTCAAGAAAATGAGCCGGGAAGATCACAAATAGAAAAACAACAACAACAACAACAACAACAACAACAACAACAACAAAACCTGGCAACTTAGTGAGGTTCTGTCTTAAAATAAAACGTGAAAAGAAGACTGGGTGAGTGGCAGTCTTGTTTGGTATGTGTGAAGCCCCAAGTATAACACTCAGTACTGATAAAACATTCAGAATCTTTCTCTTGTGTGACCTCATTTTGTTTGCATGTATAACATAATGTCTAGAGTTTTAGAAGCTTTTATCATTTATAGAGAAAACTTGAGTTTCATATGCACTATGTATATCTTACTAATAACTTTGTAAAAGTAAATTTAAAAAAAAATCACCACTTGGGCTGGAGTACACTGACTCCTCTTCCAGAGGTCCTACGTTCAATTCCCAGTAACCACATGGTGGCTCACAACCACCTGGAATGGAATCTAGTGCTCTTTTCAGGTGTGTCTGAAGACAGTTACAGTGTAGTCACATATATAAAATAAATAAATTTTTTTAAAAAATCACCACTTGATAGTATGCCTTTTTATAATACTGTTTTCCCATTTTCATTCCAAATATCTATATATTTAATGTATTTATTTACTCCTTAGATATTCTTCTATATTTTATAACTCCAACATCATTTTGCTTGTTTTACATTTTCCAATATCATGTCTTAACATCTTTAGATTTCCTAAGGTTTATAAATTATTCTTTCTATGAATTCATTTATCTCAGACCGTTCAGTGTCCATCTTCTAGCCAGTATCTGACATTTGTTTCTTTCCTATAGTATCATGTTCATATTACATTTAACGTTTGAGCAACTAAAAGTTACTCCCTTGTCTAGATTAGCTCTCATATGTGTGCGGCGAGGACAGTGCACATGCACACATATTTCTGGAGGCTACTATTAGGTGTCTGTTCCAATCACTCTCCATCTTGTGTTTTGAGACAGAGTGTCTCACGGAAGCCATGGCTCATTAATTCAGTTATCTGGCATCCCAGCAAACCTAGAAATGCTCTGGTCTCCGGCTCCCCGGGGCTGGGATTAGACCTGTGCCTTTCTGTCTCTGGCATTTATGAAAGTGCTGAAAAGCTGAACTGGGGTCTTTGTGCTTCTGAGGCAAGGGTTTTCCTCTTTGAGCTATCTCCCAGCCCTGACTTTTTCTTCTACGCCTGAGAGTCTTTTATGTTGTTTTTTATTTTACTTTTTCAACTCTCTGTTGAATTCCTTAGTACACCCAATGAAGGAGCCACACAGTTCACCCAGTGCAAAGAGGATCTATTCTGGGCATTTCTTTGTGAGGGGAAAAAAGTGGACAGAGAACTAGAACTTTACAAACCTTTCGGGAATTCTGGTTGTATTTTTGCAAGGGTCTGGTATATTTGTCCCTGGAATTCAGAAAATCACTTAGTTTAGGAGCTAAAGAATGGGTTGGCAATGGAGGATGGGTAGCCACAGAGCCCAGGCATAAATTCACCTTTGCTGAGACACCTCTCAGACTCCCCACCATCCCAGGACCCAAAGTGATTTCATAATTTACCTGCTCTGGAACTTGTACAAATGCCTACCTTGGAGTTAGTCCAAGAAATTCAGCTTTCAGGCTCCAGTTGCATATAAATTAACAGGAGTGTTGATGGGACGTTCCACACAGATGCTGAGTAACCACAATTTGAAGTCTAAGGGCAGACTCTTTGCTGGACAGGTTCACATACAGCTGTCAATGACCATGGGTGGGTAGGTTAAGGGCCGTGATGGTCAGCGGTGGTCAGACTATGACCTTTCCGGTGAGTAGACAGAGGAGTTGCCTGTCAGATGCATGTCTCAGGTCCACGACAAGAGGTTCAATTCAGATTACCCACATCAGGTGAGGAACAACAACAGCTTTTCCCCTTCAGTTTCCTCGGTGAAGGGTTTGTCGCTGGGACAAGACCAGCTTTGCAATACTTTCCTAGAAGGATCAAGGGATATGGAGCTAATTCAATGTGTTCTCCTCCCTCTGATTCACATCTGTCTTCATCTGCCTTGACTTCAGTCCTTAGCAGTACCTGAGACCCTATTAGGACTTTATAGATGGACAGGGTCCTACCTCCTTCCTGCACCTCCACAGGACAGCAGGACAGCAGGACAGCAGGACAGCAGGACAGCAGGACAGCAGGACAGGACAGCGGGCTGCACTGCTCTGCCCTCACTGACTTTGAGATATATGCTGAGATCACCTGTTCCTTAGGACCAACTCTCCATCCTCATCACTGTCTCTCTGATGGTTTCGGTTTATTCTTGACTGCATCCCTTTATGCTCTCATCTCATTGAAGACTCAGTGCAAATCAAAGACAAGTGCCTAAGCCTAACTTGCCACGTAGAAAGGTCTGCTGGTGCTCTAGGGTTTGTGTGAATCTCTAACGGGAACTTCTATCTGGTATTTGTAAAGGAACCCCCTGTAACCACACAAATATGTGCCAAATTCCATGTTTCCATTTAGGAATAATCACCTTCTGAACTCACTTTAAAAAAAAAAAGTCTGGAGGCCTATTTTTAAATTTTTATTCTTATATATTTTAAATTAAAATATACATGTTAGTGTATTACATATACACACACTAAAAATGTACTTGAAAATCTGAAAGTATGCAAACTTTTAGGTGTATAATTATTTACACATTTAATCAATGCTCTAGAATCTATAATTTATTTGATATGCCATATATATTCCTCTCTCTCCCCCCTCTCTGTATTTTCACAGCAATTACATTTAATCTGCTAAAATAAGTTATAAATAACAGCACTGGAGAAAGGATAAAATATTAATGTTCACATGTACAATTAATTAGTTGCATAAAATTTATACTACAAATAACTCCTCTGCCCCCCTTTTGCTCTTCTTCTTGAAGTTTCTATTGACACGTCTCATCTCCTTTCCTTTTCCTTTATTCCCAATGGAAACTCTAAAGAAGTCATGGAAAGCAGAAGAGATTGAAGAGAAATGAGAAATGAAATTTGCGAGAGGAATGGATGCCTGGAGCTCATCTACCCCTTCCTGCTTTCCCTATTTCCGTCAGTCAAGTTGTCTTTACTGGCGAGATGTCTTTCTTGATGGTAAGTTTTGGTGTGTAACAGCTGAGTGGGCATTCTTTTCCTTTTTAGGCCATTTCATAGCAAGTCCTTTTAAACTGACACAATATAAATGGACTGTACAACTTGAGCATGGCTTATAAGAAAGTAATGCTTGTCAAGGAGGATGAACTAGCACGCTCCACTCAAATGCCCGGGAAGCAGGAGACGGCTCAGTGCCTGTCACGTCTCCCTTGCCAGTTGCCCCAAGGATGTTGCTGTGAATTTTCCTTGCATTCTGGAGTCTCATTCTTCCTGAGGAGCATGTGTTCTTTGAAAACAATTTTATTATACCTTTCTGCCCGCTGTTGGCTGGGACATATTCACATTTTGGAAACTGTAATTTTATGTGTTCATCAGACACCAACCCTAACAGAGCCACCAGCCCTCCCCAACGTTGTGCACTGACGCTCAGCAGTGCATGTGACAGGATTTTGGAATTATCCAAGAATGCAGTCATGCTCTGACCACTTTCCTTATCCTAACAGCATAAATAAATTATAACTAGACGTTTTAATATATTGCATTTGTATATTGTAATATGCAATGCTCATATTTAATAAGCTTATATGTCAAATATATAAATATAAAATATATTTATCACAGGACAAGAAGGGGAATTTTTAAGTTACAATCCAAATTTACCAACTTTTCTCTCACTTTTGGTAACTTAGTTTTGGTTAGCTGAGGTGTTAGTTTTCATAAATTCTTTTCATATTATTTCTCTTTAGAAAACATTAAAAATTCACGTGGAAATTAATGTATACCTTGAATAAACATTCAATGTTTACATTGAATAATCAAGCAACATTTCTAACCCTATTTTTTAAAAATGTAAGGCTACAATATAGGTTGCACATGCCCAGTTCACACAGCCACTTATTTATCTATAACATGAATTAAGAGGCCGCATGCAATTATCATGTTACTATTTTACGTACTGTGCAATTTAAAATCCGACTGAGATATTTGCAGAAGTTTGCTACATCCCCAAGTGAAACAAACCCTCTAAGCAACGTATTAAAGGATCATCACAGTGCAACACTGAGCTCTCTATGTGGCACAGAACAGGAGAATTACTGAAGTTAAGTAAGCAGAGCGACAGATAGAATGGCCAATAGGTATAGAAGAATTTTATTGAGAACTTAGCAAACTAGAACTGAAGAGTCAAGAAATTTGTTCTAAGAAACCAGTATAGTTTAGTACTATATATACTATATATAAAATCTGAATCCTTTACTTTTGTTAGTCTTTCCATTATCCCTGAAGCACAGGGATAAATGTTAGAGATTAAACGCCAGGACCCCTTTCTGCTAAAATAGTGCTCTACCACTGAGCTGTACTCCAAGCCCTTGTCAGAGAGAGTCCTCACATTTACACACTGGAATACGTAAGTAGTTCGCATTTCATATTAGTTTCTGACATCAGAGGGTAAAGGTGAGCAGGGCCCAGTAGAACTTTTTGCGATGCCAGAAATATTTTATATCGACAGTAACTACTTGCTGCAGGTGGTTATTGAGCACTAGAGATTGGCGAGTAGGGTTGAAGGGTTGGATTTTCATCTTCATTTCATTTTAACTCAGACAGGTCCATATAATGAAGGATAAAATAAGCCCCACTGTACGCACAAGAACAAAAAGCAAAGGTACGTCCTTGAGAAAATGTTTTTCAGTGAGGACTGACAACTAAAAAGGACGATCGATGTAAGACCAACCTGAGGCCATTCCTCTGGAGGCAAGCATAACTCCCGAGTACTCACCCATCCAGAAGCAGCAGGAAACACATGTTATTTAGAAAAGAACTCATTGACATGTTCTTAGGTCCACCAGAGTTCAACATCACCCATAGCGATGATGTAACTGATAATGGAGTTGTAAGAGTAACAACAAACTTTTATCACTTATTGATTACAGCAGCTTTTGATCTTAATAAAAGAACTCAAAGTTTTCTTACTGATCAGTGGCGTCAAATAACACTATTTTTTGTATTATTAAAAACGTTACACAGGACGGAGATTTAGTTTAGCTGGTAGAGTGCTTGCTTAACATTCATAAAGCCCGGGGTAGAGCTTCAGCTCAGAATAAAACCAACAGCAGGCAGATCAGAATTTCCAGCCCCTGCTCACTGACATGATCAGTTGAAGGCCAGTTCGAGCAACGTGACAATGTCTCAAAAATAATAAATGAATGAACGTAAGATGACACGGACATTGAGGAGTTTGGGGTTTTGTTGTGACATTGTAAGTGCTTGTCACCATCAATGGGGTAACATCTCTACACCTCACTCTGGGTGCCAAACATTCTATTGCTAGTACTTGGATGTTGCATATATGTTTTATTTAAGGAAAAAGAGGTCTTGTCACTGCAGAATGAACATATAAAGTAGATGTGCACATTTTTCCTGCACATCTACTGACACAGTCCAAGGACAAACATTTATATTCGCCTCTTTTAAAAATTTATTTACTTCTTCACTTTATATCCGATCTCAGCCCCCCTCTCCTTCCAGTTTCCCCCTCACACAGTTCCCCCCCTTCCCTTCTCAACTGAAAAGGTGGAAGCCCCATGATACATGACGTCACTGTGGAACTGGGCACAGACAAGATAGCCCAGGAAACAGGATCCACAGGCAGACAACAGAGGCAGTGACAGCCCCTGCTCCAGTTTTTTTTTTTTTTAGGGGGGGGGGGCGCCTGAAGACAGAGCTGTACATCTGCTACATATATGCAGGGGACCTAGGTCCTGCCCAGGGATTGCATAAGTTCCTACGTGTCCATAAGTATCTTTGTATGAAGCTTGATTCTGGAAAGGGGAAAGGAAAAGGAAAAAATAAAGCTATGTTTGATAGAGTTGACGAAGAGTTTGAATGCAGTTGTGACAGTACTATAAATATGAGCAAAAGCTTAAACAGAATTATCAGTTGTGTTACAAAGATTTATAGAATTAAGCAGAAATTGAGTGAGCTGCATTCAGAACAGTGAGGCACTGGTTCCTGTTCTCCTAAGTAAATTTCCTTATTGCAGCTAAGACTGCTATTATGGAAAAATTATACAAAAGAACAACAAAGAATTTCCTATTTTCTCATTGCTCCAAGTATTAGTTCTAAGTTCTTTGGCAAGAGTGTCTCTCGACAAAAGGCACTAGACAAATAGATTGTTTTTTTTTTGAATCAGCTCCTTTCTATCTCAGTGATCTAATACAAATCATGGCATTGAACTACAGTTTTCATATCTATCGTATGGGGAAATAAAATGTACTACAAAGTACAAGGAAATTAAATGTACTACAGATTTCATTACAAACGTATTCTCTAGAACGGAATGCAAGATGCATGTGAAATGAGAAACATTTCCAGACCAAGCATCTGTATTCTTTTCCCAGAACTGCTAAAGAGATTATTACTACAACCTGGCTGAAGAGAGAGAGAAAGACAGAGAGAGAGAGAGATGCTCGAGGATGCAGTTGAGAGCAAAGATTGCTCTTTCTGAGGACCAGAGTTCAGATCTAGTCCCCATAGTCAGATGGCTCCTCACAACCTGTAATTTCAGTTCCAGGGAATCTGATGCTTATGTCCTCATTGGGCACACACACACACACACACACACACACACACACACACACACACACACACAAATAAATAAATAAATAAATAAATAAATAAATAAATAAATAGATTGCTATAAGATGGATGACTCAAAAGAGCAAAATGTATTATCTGTCACTGTTGGGAAACCACAAGTTAGAAATCAAGGCTCAGTCAGAGTACCACTCTCTCTGAAGCCCTTCCTAGCTTCAGATGCTTGCTTTGGTCTCTCTTGGCTTGTAGATCTTCTGCTCCAGTCTCTCTTTCGTAACAAACTCATCTCTTCTGCATGTTTTTATATATCAACATTTCTCCATTCCGCCAAGGATACCAATTCCTTTAGAGCAGGGCTATTCAGACTTGTGTCTTGATTTACTCCTAAAACACTTCAGTTTGCAAATTAGGCAGAGGTGAGACTTGAACATTCACTGTTTGAAAGGACACAGTTCAAAGCATATTTGCCAGCATTGTCTATTTCTGCCAAGGATTCCTGTGAAAGTAGTGAGTTCTGATGTGAGTGAGTACAGAAGAAAGAAAAGTGAAACGAAGGAACATATGTAAAGATGAAAAGATTTCTTATATACGTTAATATACACAGCATTCACTGAAATGACTAAAACAATATGATTTTTTTAAAAAGCTAGTACAAAACCCTATTGCTATGGTTCAAATAGGAAATCCCTGTCTCTGGCTTATGTATTGAATACTTTGTTTTCTGCTGGTAATACCATTTGGGGAGTCTGTGGAAACTTTGAAAGTTTGACCTTATGGAAAGAGTAGATTATTGAAGGTGGGTATTTAAGGATACATCATTGCTATCTGTTTTTCTTTCTACTTCCTGGTTGCCGTGATGTAAGAAGATCACACCCTGTCACTGCAAGGAAGTTCATTCCAAACTCATGAAGCTAGTCCACGATGGAGTGAACCTTCTGAAACCAAGAGCCAAAGCTGTTTGTTTTTTATAAGGCACGCTATTACAGAGATGGGAAAAGACACTTATATCACTATTGTAGTTTTAGATAGAGTTAGATCGGTTGCTTGGACAGGCAGCAGAGAGATTCTGCAGGAAAATCAGAGGAAAGTGCTGGCAGGCTGCTACAAGAATGCCTTTATCTCGGACTCGGCACAAGTGCATGGCTACCTTCAGTTCTGAAATCTCAGAGATGGGTGTCTCATGAGTGTTTCAATGTTGCTGATCTTCTTATTCATACTCTCAGGTTAGCACAATTAGGAATAAATAAACTTGGCAGTCTAACAATCTTGTTAACTTCCTGGGACATTATTATCAAGCATACCAGGATTCATATTAGCTGTGTACACTTGTTCTGCAGTAAGCATTATGGAAACCAGCAAGAGATCAGAGTCATGTCCCTTGTATGGTTAAGCACCCGAGATGCATTAGTTGCAGCAATTGCTTCCCACAGAAGATACCACTATTTTTGTGATCTCAGTATTTGATTTTACTTGGTTCACTTTTGGAAAATTCGATGCTGTGTACCAAATAACTATATGAAACACACTTTCATAGTTATAGGAATAAGTACCTTTTCTCCAATGCTTTTGGAAATCTTGCCTGTGAGTAAGCATGGCTTACTTTTAAAGAGCAGTTCATATAAATGATAACCATGTGCTGATTAATGATATGGCATCTTCTAAGGAATGTGGTCTTAAGGGAATTTCATCTTTGTGTGGGCATGGAAGTCATGATGGCCACCATGTCATAATGTAATACAGCATCTTGTGACCACCACTGTAGATGTGTTCTGTCATTAAAGGCATGACATTATGAAGCAAAGCTTAGGTGTTGACATATCTGACAGGAGAACCAATATCAGCGCATGTTTTCTCTGTGGATCCTGAATGGGAAGATGCTAAAGAGACGATTCCTGAAGTGAAATATACGCATCTATGTTCTCACTGTTTTTGGATTTGATTTCTGTGCATTTGCCTATCACTGGGATGCACTTAGAATCTCAAAGTCAATACTTGTGGTACTCCTACAATTAATTGTGGACAAGCCAACGCTGCAAATAGTCTCAGTCAGTTGGAGCACAAGCTCCCAGTTAAAGTCAAAGAGGGTGATACTCTATGCGTCTGTTCCATGTTGTAAACTTGTTTTACACATTCTTCTTAATACCATGCTTTCCCACTCTTTAGATATTTATTGGTGGCTTTGTTGGTTAAAATAAGGTCTAAATAAAGCATTGGAGTGTTGCCTAGTGTCTTTAGTACTGGAAAGCACTTGCCTTATAGAGAGGATATATACAAGGTAGGCTTCATTGAGTCATGAGTCCACAATGCTCTTGCAAGTTAGCACCATGTCAGTGAGTTACACTATGCATTAGATATGTTGCCTTCAAATAGAAACATCCATAAAGCAGTTACTGGGTCTGTTGATAGAAAGGCTGGGGCCAAGGCCTTAAAGGAAATTAGCCTACCTTTCCTCTGAAGCCACAGGTTCGGTACCCCCTATTTCACCATTCAGCACTATAGAGAATATGACAGTCTCCACACTGAGGGTTATATCAGACTCCTGTGTGTGTGTGTGTGTGTGTGTGTGTGTGTGCGCGCGCGCGTGCGCGCGCATAAATGACTTCACACAAAAGAATGAAACTGGACATTTACCTTGTCCTAAGAAGGAACAGTAACCTCAAATGAACTGAAGATCTCAACATTAGAAACTAAAATTGTAAAATTCTCACAGAAAAAAAAAATTAGGAGAAAAATTTTATTGTACTGGATTTAGTAACAGCTTCTTTTGATATAAGGCTCCAAACAGAGACAATGAAAGGAACAATTTAGAGCTGGATCATATAAAATTTCAAAGTTTAGGTCTCAAAGGACATGATCAGACATCCAAAAGGAAGGTCACAAGCCAAGTGGGAAACACATACCTGTCGTTTTAGCACTAGGGAAAATGAAGGAAGGCGTATGAAGGAGAAATGGAAATCTAGATCAGTTTCGATTTTATAATGAGACTATAAAAAAAAAATCAGTAACTAACCACACAGATTGAGTTAAAATAGTTAAATAACTCCACTTCTCAGTAACAAAATACCAAACAACCTGGTTCAAAAATGGCAAAATGATATAACATTTATCCAAAGAATATATTAAAGCCAAGAAATATATTAAAGCCAAGCCAAGAAAATGACACCTGCCTTCATTCATTGTCAGGGAAATCTAACTACAAGGAGGGATCAGAATTAGGAGACTACTGTGAAGAACTACCGAAGCAATTGGGCAGGATGGGTGACAGAGGTGCTGTGTAAAACAATGTGTCAACTCACAATTAAAAAGGGAGTCGTCATGGATCCAGCGATTCTGATTCTTAGTACATGAGCTAAAGAATTGACAGCGAGTTCTCAAAGAGAATTATATACAGCCGTCTTTCTAGCAGCATCGTTGTGCATGATAGTAAAAGGTGGAATCACGTGATGTGCCCATGGATGAAGGAAAGGGAAAACAAAATATGCAAACTACACCCACGGATTATTGTGTAGCTTCCTGAAGGAGAGCAATCCTGATATACATTGTGGAATTCTGCTTAAAAATAGAAGATGACAGAAGACATGCTGTGTGCATTTTTTTGCCACAATGACGAACAGAAGATGGAGGGTTTAAAGTGAAATTTAACCTTGTTATGGTTAATCTTCATTTGTCAATTTCACTGGGCTCTGGGATCCGCTAAACGACAAGCCTCTGGCCACATCTGTGAGGAACACACCCTACCTCCAGAAAGGTGGCATCTTTAACAGTGGCAAGATATAAAGGGTTCGAAAGATAACCAGTTCTCAACTGCTCGTTGAAGGTGGATGTGAGAACAGATCAGAGTCATGTGACAAATCCCAGGAATCAGACTCTAGAGACCAGTATCAGGGTGCTGACCTGAGTTAATAGTGTAGCGCATAAGCTTATATAACAGTGTTTGAGCCAATCCGAAACCCCTAAATCCTCAGCGGATTGTAACTCCTCACACTGTCTCCACCAAAAGCTCTGCCTGATAATGTAACTCAGGAGTAGGGGAAGTGTTTTTTACCTGTGAGGACTTCAATGAGGATGGGGAAGCGGCCACTGCTTTGGTTCCTTTTTGCTGCCTCACCGGCATTCCGGGAACCATCTTAGATCTGACGCCATGATCAGGACTCTCTGAGAAGTCACAGGAGCCTGTGGTGCCTCACTCTCCATCCCAGTCTTTTCTTCACAAGATTGACTTCCGCATCCCCCAGAGGTCCTCCTTACGTTTTTATTTCAAGACTAAGGACTTCCAAGAGGAGCGACTCGGTGCACAATTGCTGAGCCCTGACATTTCAAGCTATGGGGAATGTCCCATTTATTCTTACCTGTTGGTAAGTGTCTCTGCTCGGGTTCCTTATTGGAGGGCGGTGGAGGCAAATCATATTGACCACTGCCTGCTTAAATGAGCCTCAGCCCAGTTGGAGAAGTCACCGGGAACTACCTGAGCCACTAGGAAGAAATTTTCTGGGCATATATATCTTCTGTTAGACAAAAGCCCACCATCTCTGGGGGCAGGTTGAATGACCTGTTAAATGGAAGAGCTAGGGTAGAGTTGATGGGGAATTGTCTCTCTTGAACTGCTGGATTGTCACTGTACGTGACAGGCAACCGGGAATCCCAACTAACGGGGAGAAGAGTGGGCCTGCTCAGTGATAGCTTGGCCTTGAGGGTTAGGTAGGATTCCAATCCAGTGGGAGATATCTGAGTCAGTCCACGCAAAAGAAGGCAAAGGATGCATTCACGAATGCTGGCTCATTATCGGTCTTTCGTTATAAGGAACACCCATGACCAGCATAGCC
>NC_034608.1:60714907-60721069 GCF_900095145.1 Mus pahari | reverse complement strand
TTCTTTATTATTATTATTATTATTATTATTATTATTATTATTATTATTTTCTTTATTTACATTTCAAATGCTATCCCGAAAGTTTCCTATACCCTCCCCCCACCTCTGTTCCTCTACCCACCCACTCCCACTACTTGGCCCAGGCCTTGCCTTGTGCTGGGTCATATAAAGTTTATAGCCACTCTCATAGAGGTGATCACCATCATGGCATTTTCCTTGGGTTGTATAACAGCAAAAACAGCTGGGTGTCCCCATCACACTGTCACAGTTATTGAGACTCCTGCTATCATTCTTTACTAACATCAGAATCCAAGCTTCGGCTTGCTGGCATGGGCCTTTAACACCAGAATGGAACTACTGTGCTTCATGGGGTGGGTACTACGGGGTTTTCAACATCTTCAGTGTGCAAACAATCACTATTGACTCCCCAGCTCTTATAGGTGATAAGACTTTCTAACAAATTCCCCTTTTCTATAACACACACACACACACACACACACACACACACACACACACACACACACATGTTTGTACAGTTCATGGCAGTAAAGCCTTGCTCTGCCTTCACAGACACATCTACAAGCTTGGATGTTCAGCCATGCGCTTTGTATATTTCAGTTCATGTTGGTCATGTACAGCAGCTCTTCTGGATGACATGACTGATTCTCAAGGCCAATATTTTCAATTCGTATCCATGGACCACAGAGTCTTCTTTAGTGCATTGGCTCCCTTTCTGACCAGCCATAGCACCCTGGTCAAGGAGAACGGGTGGTTCAGAGTGTGGAATATTTTTCTTCAGTTTATTGCAGGGGACATGACTTTGGGAGGTCAGTTTTTAAGGTTACCCAGTAAGTTTGAGTATTATGTGGTTTGATCAGAGATGGGGAAGAAGAAAGCAATCGGAAGCATCCAAGACTCTATGCATTCTAATGTACCCCTTCACAGCCTCGGCATGGGCACCAGAGGAAGTCAGGCCAGTAAAGGCAACATGGCTCTGGGATTGAAACTGGGTCCTTTAAGAGATTTGCAACCTTGGTTCAGTTAATTGGCCTCACTTTCTCGAAACCTCTTGATCTTCAATTTGGAAATCATAATAGATTATTATGGAAATACTATAGCAAGTGGCGAGGAGTGACAGGTGTGATGGATATGCTGAGCAAGTAATAGCTGACACTTTTTAATTTTCGTCTCATTGAATCGAGAGAGGATTTGGAAGTGAGGTTCAAACGCGACCGATTCACATGAAAGAATTAGAGACCCATAAAAGAAACTGGTGCTTCGATTTCTATAGTAGTCTGCCCCTAAGCGTTCGGTTGATTTGGGGTTTTAATTATATCTTTGGTAGTCTGAGGACACGCTGACAACAAAATGAAGAAGCTCCAGCTACCAGCCTCTGTAACCAGATTCATCACAGAGACGGAACACAGACTCTGGGAGCACAAATCCGAGGCTGCCGTTATCATTGCTATCATAACTATTCACAACTTTCACCAGTCGGGTAAAATGCTCCCTGCTAATTGAACTAAAACCAATTCCCAAGAAATCTCAGTTTGAACAGCCCACGTGTTTTTCTGGCTAAAATGGCATGCAGATAGAAGCTTATTGCTTTACACAACCCCTGCTATAGAGATTTGAAATTTATCAATCCTCTTAGCTTTGCAGCTTTTAAGAGCACACACATACACACCAAAAAAAAAAAAAAGGCCTGCCTCAGAAAAACCTTGCATATTAAAATTCAGTTCTGTGAGGTGACAGGGGCTCATTCACAGTGGAATTTATTTCACATTGCATTTGGGGCAGGCAAGAGATTTAAAAGCAACTCTTTTTCTCTAAAGCACTCACTACAAAAGATATATCACACATTCTGGGGCTATTTAAAACGCAGCAAGGGAAATATCAACAGATTTTTCTCCAAGTGTGCTCTCTGATCAACTGGGGGAATAAAACCTTTTTTATGAAAAGTAAGGAATAGAAACAGTTCTGGTGCACGAACTCCTAAGGCTTTCTGTCTTACTAAGTTAGGATCTTTTGCACCTTGAAATAAAAGAGTCGTGTTTATATAGGTGTATGTGGTTTTTGACATCCCAGTGAGTTGTTAAGGAGCAAGACACTGTTAGTCTTTTTTTTTTTAAGCTTAAAATACTTATACATCAATTAAGGACCCCTCAAATTGTATGAAACAGAAATCAAACCCTTGATGATGTTTTTCTTTCTCAAAAAAAGTAGATGCATGTTTTTTTTGTGAATGAAATAGTCAGGGTTGATCTTGTCAGATGTGGATTGACCTAATTCAAAATTAAAACTAAGAATACTTTTTATTTCTTAATTCTGGATTAAGAAACAGAACTGATGTATCTGTCTATTATCTCTATCTGCCTATATATCTGTATATTATCTATCTATCTATCTATCTATCTATCTATCTATCTATCTATCTATCTATCATCTCTCATATTTAATCTATCATCTATCTATTATCTATTTATCTATAATCTATCTATAATCTATCTAGCTATAATCTATCATCTATATATCATCTATCTATAATCTATCTACAATCTATCTATCTATCTATCTATCTATCTATCTATCTATCTATCTATCTATCTATCTATCTATCTATGTGTCATCTATCATATGCTGAATAGTTTTATATCAACTTGACACAAGCTAAAATCAGCTGAGAGGCAGGAGCCTCAATTAAGAAAATGCCTCCATAAGATCAGGCTACAGTCAAACCTGTAGGGCATTTTCTTAATTTGGGATAGATTGCAGAAGACCCAACCTATTGGGAGTGGTGTTTTCTCTGGGCTGGAGTTCCTGGATTCTGTAAGAAAGCAGGCCAAGCAATCCATGGGGAACCAGCCAGTAAGCAGCACCCCTCCATGGTCTCTGCAACATCTTTTGCTTCCAGGTCCCTGCTCTATTTGAGTTCCTGTCCTGACTTCCTTTGATGATGATCAGTGATATGAAAATATAAGCCAAATAAACCTCTTCTTCCCCAAATTGATTTCATCATAATTCACCTTAATTAAGACATATAATTTATCCATCTATCTCTCATCTATTTATCAACTATTATCTAACATCTATGTATCATCTATTATTTATCTCTCTATATATCATCTATTACCTATTATCTATGTATCTATCATCTATCACCTGTCTATTGATAAATAATCTATCTCTCATCTATTACCTGTCTATCACCTGCCTATGTATCCATCATCCATCTATCTTTCTATCATATCTATCTATCTATCTATCTATCTATCTATCTATCTATCTATCTATCTATCTATCTATCTATATCTATCTCATATATCTATCTCATCTATCTATCTATCTATCTATCTATCTATCTATCTATCTATCTATCTATCTATCTATCTATCTGTCTGTCTGTCTATCTTATCTATCTATCTATCTATCTATCTATCTATCTATCTATCTATCATCTATCTATCTACCAACCTAATCTATCTATCTATCTATCTATCTATCTATCTATCTATCTATCTATCTATCTATCTATCTATCTATCTACCAACCTAATCTATCTATCTATCTATCTATCTATCTATCTATCTATCTATCTATCTATCTATCTATCTATATCTATCTCATCTATCTATCTCATCTATCTATCTCATCTATCTATCTATCTATCTATCTATCTATCTCTATCTATCTATCTATCTATCTATCTTATCTATCTATCTATCTATCTATCTATATCTATCTCATCTATCTATCTCATCTATCTCATCTATCTATCTATCTATCTATCTATCTATCTATCTATCTTATCTATCTATCTATCTATCTATCTNTATCTATCTATCTATCTATCTATCTTATCTATCTATCTATCTATCTATCTATCTATCTATCTATCTATCTATATCTATCTCATCTATCTATCTCATCTATCTATCTATCTATCTATCTATATCTATCTATCTATCTATCTATCTATCTATCTATCTATCTATCTATCTTATCTATCTATCATTACTTGAATCCTTCAAGAGAAACTGAGACACTGAGTTGAACTGAGATGCTACAGCCGCAGGAAAATCTACATTACCTATTAGGCCTGAAGGCACTGTGAGGTAGAATCTCTTCTTCTTCATCGAAGTTCTGTGTTTAGCTTTGTTTTCTTCAACATTTAACTGGTTAAATGAGGCACCCCCACCCCTACCCACATACTGAGGATGATGTACTCAAAGTGTATTTAGAGTTAATGATATCTAAATGTACTTCTACAACGTTACCTATGTAGGCATTTGGCAAATTTGGCATCATGGGTAGACTGGCTCAGCCGAATAGGCACATAAAATTAACTCTCAGTTCACCCTTCTGGACAAGATTATTAATCATGCAGATGGTAGCTCGAAGCTGCAGGATCATGGTATTTTGTTTGGTCAGCTCTTACATAGAGGAAAATTGTCCGCTGCCTCTCTTCTGGTCCTATGACCAGGGCTCCTGCTTTGACTTAGTTCATGTCTAAATCAAAACATGGAGCTGGGAGCTATTGTCCTCTCTCCATAGTTATTAAAGTGGGGTGTAGTCTGTCAGTATCTCCTTAACTATAAGGGATATTTTCTTCATTGAAAAGTTCCAGCGACATCCTGAGTTCAGTAACCACATGATGGCTCACAGCCTCTTCTGGTGTGTCTGAAAAGAGTGACATATATAAAATAAATAAATAAATAAATAAANAAATAAATAAATAAATAAATAAATCTAAAATAAATAAAGGCTCAGCCAAAGGAAAGACACAGAAAAACAAGCTGGGCAGGTAAAAAAGAAAACTTCTTCTCATCGTTCATAGTCTCAAACTGTGGCATGTAAGTAGAATCCTGTTCCTTGCCCCAGTTTATGTGAACCTTGACAAAGATGGACCAACAGACCAAAGACAGACCAATAGTCTAAGTTGGTAAACAAAGATTAGAGTTTGTAGTTTTCAATTCTTGAAAATTTAATCAAAAGGAGAGTATTTTCTATTATTTGAAAATTATGTGAAATACATGCCTCAGGGTTTATTAATAAAGTTTCATGGGAGCACAGCCGTGTCTGTCATCTGCTGATGTGTTCCTAACAGCTGCTTTCATCAAAACACAGAGCACAATAATCTCAATAAAGGCAGTATGACCTACAGAACACCACATGTTTACTGGGTAGTCATCGTTCACAAGACATCCTCTCTGACTCCTGTTCTACATATAACTAAAATGTGGATTGCTAAGTCATGTTAATTCACGTTGGAAATGTTTTGGTTTTAGGCTGTGCTGTTGTTCATTCTGAAACTAGCTTCTTCCACAGGTTATTAAACATTTCAATGGAAATGTTATGTGGCTTCAGACCTCTGTGTACTATGGAATTCCTTTTGACATTACTTTCTCAACAGGATCTTATTCTTAGAGAGAGCTCTTCATAGCTCAGGCTGGCCTGGAACTCACTATGTAGCCTAGGCTTGCCTGGAATGTTCCTCTCTCAGTCTTCTGTTTGGATGGATTAAAGTTGAGAGCCTTCTTTTCATCATTGAAAGAGTTAAAATCCTTTGGGAGGTTAGGGTGCTCATTCAAAATTATGCTCAGGCCTTTTCCTGCTCAATAATGTTAAACATAAAGTGTATGGAAATTTTAGTTGATCGAAGCCAAATCTCTTTAGTGTTATTTGTTGGCTGTGTTTACAGCTTCCTAGGATGTGTAACATTCATTTTGGCCTCTGGAATGTAGAATTTGCCTTATGTCTTGACTCGTAAAGGAAGGAATTTTGGACCCCAGCCCTCCCTCCACCTCAGCTCTTTGCCGCTCCTAGTTTCTGCTCTTATTAAGTTTGAAGACTAAAGACATTTTTACTCTGTCCTGAGAAATGCATCCCACATGCTTCCTCTCTAGGTCGATCTAAATTTTCACCTACTCAGTGACTGGTAAGTCCACCCATCTCCCAAAGATACGTATCTTTTTACAGTTATGTCTATGATTATATTTCCCTTTGCTGGTCTTTCCCTTTGATTCCCGTTAGAGGGCTCTTGGTTTTTTTTTTTTTTTTTTTTTTTTTTTTGTATTTTTTCCTTTTTTTTTTTTTGTTTTTGTATAATGTTTTGCCTATTTTAATCTTTTAAAATCTGTTAAACTGAATATACGCATGTCT
>NC_034608.1:60711361-60714825 GCF_900095145.1 Mus pahari | reverse complement strand
TTTCCCTTTGCTGGTCTTTCCCTTTGATTCCCGTTAGAGGGCTTGTCTTTTTTTTTTTTTTTTTTTTTTTTTTTTGAAGATTTGCCACTTTTATTTATTTTTTTTACAGAATTATATGCATATTTTTATTTTTTAAAATCTGTTAAACTGAATATACGCATGTCTCTGTGTATTCAGGTGTGAGTTCAGGAGAGGGGGTTGATTCCCCTTGGGAACCAAACTTGGGTCCTCTATAAAAACAGGGCTCTACTTTGCTTTTGTATGCTGTGATGAATGCGGTGACCAAAAGCAACCTGGGGAGGGACGGTTTGGCTTCCACATCCTGATCACAGTCCATCACTGAGGGAAGTAGGGGGAAGGGACTCAAGTAGGAGAGGCAAGAAAATGGAGGGAAGCTGCCTTGTGATTTGCTTCCATGCCTTGCTTGGCTTCTGCAACCCTGCCAGGGATCTGCTTCCTTACAAAGGTCATATCTCTTCACTCTTTCTCCTTTGGTCCCCTTTCTGCCCGCCTTTCCTAGTTCCTATGTAAACCTTCAGAACTGTCTTCTTTATGAAAGTGTAATGGTTAACCCTTGATTGTCAACTTGATCTGCAGTCAACCAGAGTTGACTCCTTGTCAACCCTCTGGAGGGGCCTTGACAGGGCCTGAAAAGGAAAGCCTGGGAGGGTCTGGGAGGGCTGGGAAGACATGTTCCAGAAGTATTTTCCCCAAGAGAAGACTCTTTCCCAGAGTGATGGTATTCAGGTATAAAGTGGCTTGAGGAAACACAGCGCTGCCTGGCTGGTGAATAAGACCCCGTGGCTTGTTGCTGCTCCTTTAATACCTTCAGACCCTCTGGCCTTCCAGTGTGGATTAAAGGCCAGTGGATCCCTCGGAATCTTCCTGGATTTCGGCACCCGATTGTGACTGCTGAGCCCTCTGATTTCAGGATGAAGCAGTGTCAAGTTCATAGCCTCCCCAGTATGCTGATAGCCATCACTGCCTTACCTACCGACCCCGTGAAAGCCAATCTAATAACTCCTCTTTATTTTAATTTTGTAATTAATCACCTAATTTGTTTACATCCCGAATGCTGCTCCCCTTCCTGGTCCCTCTCTTACCAAGCCATTTTTCCCATCCCCGTTTCCTTCTCCTCTGAGAGGGTGGTAGGATCCCCCTCCCCCTGACATATCAATTATCTGCCAGATTAGGCACATTCTCTCCCACTGAGACCAGATAGGGCAGCCATGAAGACTGAGTTGCCTGGCAGCTCCATATGGGTCAGGAATTCTTGTTCCAGCTCATGTATGGATGTTCTTTGGTTGGTAGCTCAGATACTGAGAGCTCCCAGGGGTTCAGGTGTGTGGACTGTGTTATTCTGCCTGTAGAGTTGACATCTACACAATAGTTTGATTCTTTGAACTATTCCAGGTGTCTCTGATCTCCTTCGGTATCTGCTTCTGCTTGTGTCTGGTGCTATCGATAGCCATTCAGAGGCCAGTCATGCTAGGCTCCTGTCTGCAAGCCCAAAGGCGTTTCATGAATGTGAGGGTCGGATGAATGCCCGTGGGATGGGTTTCAAATTGGACTGGTTATTGTTTGGCCTTTCCTTCATTTCCTGTTCCATCCCTGCATGTCTTTTTTAAGGGACACATTATGGGTCAAAATTTTAGTTGGTGGGTTGGTGTCTCTATCTTTCCACTGGGGATCCTGCGTGCAGGTTTCATGTCTCTGCTTTTAGGAATCTCCACTAAGGTCAATCCCATTGACTCCCAGGAGCCTCCCCTATCCCAGGTCTCTGGGACTACCTAGAGATTTGCCCCCAACTCCCCACCCCAGGGGGCTGCACATAGCCATTCATTCTCCTGGCCAACTGGGACTCTCTACTGTCTTTCCAGCACTTGATCCTGACTCCCTTATTCTCCTCCTCTTCTATTTCCCCTCTTCCCAGTTCCTTCCCTCCCTCTGCCTCCTATGACTATTTTATTTCCCCTTCTGTGTGTGATTCAAGCATCCTTGTTTGGGCTTTCCTTTTTATATAACTTCTTTGGGTCTGTGGGGTGTATCATGAATATTATGTGTTTTGTGGCTAATATCCACGTATCAATGAGTACATACCATGCCTGTGCTTTTGGTATATGTCCAGGTATAGATGAGTCTGCAAATTGATTTAGTGGCTAAGATTGTCTTTTGTCATGATCTAATGTAGCCTTTTTAAAAATTTGTTTGAGAATTTTTCTGTTTATATAGATCAAGCAGATATGTAGTAGGCTTCTTATCTATTTTATGCCTGGAAACACCATGATTGATTAGCCAGTACCAAAGGTTCAAACGATTCATTTCATTATACATTTCACCTCTCCTGTGCTGACCATTATGGGGTATATCATTATAAGCATTGTTTTATCTATTTTGTCTATTAAAATAACTACAATCACCTTGTCTATGGTAATTCAGTGTTGTCACCTGGTCCTTGTTACCTCAGGACCCAATTAAACCCATTGAATTTAATTCATCTAATTGAGCAGCAGCATCTCCAACCCTAAGGTCTGGAACAAGGAATAGGGCAAGAACAAGACTCTTCAACTGTGTTGGTGACCCTCTCACCAGTTTGTGTCTTAGAGGATTGGTAAAGGGCATATCTTCAGGGCCTTTCCATTGTGATGGATTAGGTTTTACACAACTTATCTAATTTAGCATTGTAATTTCCCTGAACCTTAAAATCTCTTCATCGACACTAAGCCAAGGGATATCAGGCATCTCTAACTCTTTTTCAACAGGCCATCTTTTGATAAACACTTTAGCCAACCATTCAAACAAACTTCTGACACTTTTTTAAAGCTATGTGAGCTTTCCTATTAAACCTAGAATCTCCATGTCAATAAACTCAGCCTGATCTAATTTTATGTTCCTTTTATC
This sequence comes from Mus pahari, assembly GCF_900095145.1. Classification (NCBI taxonomy): domain Eukaryota; kingdom Metazoa; phylum Chordata; class Mammalia; order Rodentia; family Muridae; genus Mus; species Mus pahari. The sequence goes on along the minus strand of NC_034608.1, from coordinate 60,711,924 downwards.
ATTATCTCACACTCTTAAAATCTATTTTCATGAATATTTTCTAGACTTTTGCTTGAATGAATTAGCAAACTCATTAAGCTCCCTTGTAGTGTAGCACATTTCCTCATGGACTACACTTTCTACCTCCTCTCTCGGGGACTGTTTTGCCTTGAGTCTGGATATAGGTCTAGAAGTGCCTTGAGAAACATCAATATTGTCTTGTCTGGCATTTTCTTCATCGAAAGTAACTGCTGGTTTATCAGACTCTGAGGGATTGATTGCCTCATGTGAAGAAGGCACTATTTTAAGGGGTGGGACTGAGGTGAGGGTACTACTTCCGTAGGTGGGGCAAACCCTTGAGAATCTGAAGATTTAAAACTTCCAGCTTTAACAGGGTCCTCCTACACATCTCCATCTCAAGTTATAGCATCCCATTTTTTTTTTTTTTTTTTTTTTTTTTTTTTTTTTTTTTTTTTTGTTGCCAATTGCTGTCCTTACTTTAACTGACACCTTCTGAGGCTGCAATTTGAAATTTCATTGTAATTCAGCTAACCTTATAATGAGGGCTTCAGTTGATTTTCTGT
>NC_034608.1:60695705-60711186 GCF_900095145.1 Mus pahari | reverse complement strand
AGGACACACTTAGCAACTTTTAGATTGTTTATTTGCATCTGGATCTGTTCAATTTTATATAACTCTTTTTTTTTCTTCAACATTTTTTTTAGAGATGTTAAGAGCAACCAGTCAGAAAATGTATTTTTAATTTTTTTCCCCAACTTGTAGAAAGTTTTGTACATAGAATCTCCTAATTCATCAAGATAACCAAAGGCATTAGTGTTTTAAAGCTTGAAATATAATTTCAACCACAGGATCTTTAATATTCTCTGAGCTCCCAGGAGAGAGTATCTGGAGAGGGTTCAGCAGTTGAAGTTGTTGGTGAATTATTAAACTAACTCTAGGTTTTTAAAAGATTCATCCTGATACTTTTGGTTTTTGTTCCTCTAGAACCACCCCACTTCTGGTACCAACTTCTGTATTAATCAGGAACGTATGGGTAGTCTCTATATAGTAAGGGACTAAGTCACAGAATTTATGGGTAGTCTCTATATAGTAAGGGAATTGTTGATGACTTACAGTCTGTAATCCAACTCACCAACAATGGTCAGCAGCAGCTGTAAATAGAAGTCCAAAGATCTAACAGTTACTCAATCCCACAAGGCAAACAGGAGAAAAAGAGAGTAAATCTTCCTTCTTCCAATGTCCTTATATAGGTCTCCAGCAGAAGCTGTGGCCCAGATTAAAGGTGTGTGCCAGTATGATTAGATCTGGGACTTGCTTTGTCCCAGATGACCTTGAACTCAGAGATCTCCCTGTCTTAATCTTCTGAGATTCATAGCCACTGTGCCTCAAGATCTCTATGCCAAGATCCAGGTCAGAAACTTTTATCTCCCAGCCTTCAGATTAAGATCACAAGTGAGCCTTCCAATTCTAGATTGTAGTTAATTCTAGATATAGTCAAGTTGACAACCACTACAAGTACACTTTCAACAATGTTTAAAAGTCCAAAGTTCAGAGTCTCTTCTGAGACTCCTTGCAAACTCTAAACTGTCTGCCTACACATGGCCTTGCTTCTTGCAATGATGATAATTGACTATACCTCTGAAACTGTAAGCCAGTCCCAATTAAATGCTTTCCTTTATAAAAGTTGCCTTAGTCGTGGTATCTTTTCACAGCAATAAAACCCTAAGGCAGAAGTTGGTACCAGGGACTAGGGTATTAGTTTAATAGGCAGACATGGTGCTAGAGGAGCTGAGAGTTCCACCTCTTGATTCAAAGAAAGCTAAGAGGGAACTCTGTTCTGCACTAGGATTAGCTTCAGTGTATGTATGAGACCTCAAAGCCTACCTCTATGGTGGCACAGTTCCTCTAACAAGGCCATATGTACTCCAATGAGGCCACACCTCCTAGTAGTGCCAACTCGCTATGGGTCAAGCATTCAAACACATAAATCTAGGGGGCGGGGGGAGGCGGGGACATAACTATTCTAACCACCAAAGCCTTCCTCTTCTATTTGTAAGGATATTTAATTATATTAGGTGCATGTACATGCAAAACTTTCCCTAAAGGTAAGACAATTAATTATCAATCTTAATTTCTTTGTGACAAGAAAGGTAGTATGCATAGATCACTGATATTTCCACCCAGACACCATCAGGACACCATTATTCTGCCAAACACAATGAGACTTTGAGTTTGATCCACAGCCCCAAACAAAATAAAACAAAACAAAGAAACAAACCCAGACATTACTGTAGAAGCCTCTGGGCAAGTAGAACTCATAAATTCATAGTTTCTCCACAGTGAACATCCTCACTTCAACTTAAATAAACTAAGATCTAAAACTCTATGAGTTGCAATTTGCCTTTTATGTTGATACCTTATAACATCATTCACATGTCTTCTTCTTCTTCTTCTTCTTCTTCTTCTTCTTCTTCTTCTTCTTCTTCTTCTTCTTCTTCTTCTTCTTCTTCTTCTTCTTCTTCTTCTCTTTGGCCTCAACTCCTATTCTCTTCACCAGTGGTTCTCAACCTTCCTAATGCTGTGACCCTCTAATACAGCTCCTTATGTTGGGGTGACCACCAATCATAAAATTATCTTTATTGCTACATTGTATCTTACATTTTGCTACTGTTATGAATCATAATGAAAATACCTTATATGTAGGATATTTGATATGTAACCCTTATGAAAGGGTCATTAGACCCTTACAGGGGTCATGATCCTGCACAGGTTGAAAACTGCTGCCTTATACATTCTTGAAGTCTCAGTGTGTCATTCACCCTACATCCTTTTTCAGTAACCTGAGATGAACCACTTCTTACTCAATCCCCTTACCACCTTGTTTTTAGCAGCTGTTTTCCACAGTATGCTGCATTCTATTGCTGTGAAGAGACACCATGACCAAGACAATTCTGAGCATGCACAGGGCTGAAGTAGCTGAGAATTATGTACAGATTCACAGGCCAACAGAGAAAGAGATTTACTGGGCCTGGCATGAGATTTTGTAAACATCAAAACCTACTCCTAGTGACACCTCCAACAGGGTCACACCTCCTAATCCTTTTAATCCTATCAAAGAGCTCTGCTTCTTGGTGATTAATCATTTAAATATCTGAGCCTATGGGACATTCTTATTCAAGCCACCACAGAGGGTTAACCAGACATGTACAAGAGATTTCCTTTCTGTATCTCACCTTTTTTTTTTGTATCTTTTCTAGGTTTATCAAAAATTGTTCACAGTGAAAATGCTAAGAGGAGTGAAAGCTTAAATTATTAGGTTTTTAATGAGGGAGCCATGGTCTATATTTAAATAATTAAGTTCCTAAAATAGTAAATTTTATGAGTAGTCAGAAATTTTAGGTATCAGACACTTACATAAATTGGTGTCATTTGTGGGGGATCTTTGGCAAAGAAGTCACTCATAAAGTAAATTGGATCTTATCCATGGCCTTTAAGAGAGAAGGAAAAAAATCTCTAAACTCCCTTTCATATAGCTTCTGGGATCAAAAAAGACACCATGACTTTTAAAAACAGCATGTTTGTATGTTCTAGCCTTTTAAGGGTAATTATATTACTTGATTGTTATAATTAACATACATAAAGTGAATGTATAATAGATATTGTAAATGAAAATATGATATAGGACCTTAAGATTATGTTATGAGTTTCAAATATATAATTATAAATCTTCCAAAGAATAAATATTTTTTCTACTTCTCAAAACCATGAAATGTTAGACAAGGATTGCATATCTAGCAATTTAAACACATCAGTTCATATAACCATTCAGAGATCTTCATTACATATGGGAGAGAAAATCTCAGGGCATTTAAAGACTTGTTCTGTCATCTAACTAGCTGGCATTCAAATTCCAATTCTTGTTTGAAAGCATTAGTTATTACAAATAAAAGTGTCCCAAGTACTATGCTCATACACAGAAAGCATTACACATTTGTTTTAAAAATGTATCTCATGAAAAACAAATGTGTTTTTCATGCTCTATTATGCACAAGGTAGAGCATGAAAAACACATTTGTTTTAAAAATGTATCTCATGAAAAACAAATGTGTTTTTCATGCTCTATTATGCACAAGGTAGAGCATGAAAAACACATTTGTTTTAAAAATGAATGTTCGTGAATATTCATCTTGAAATTTCAATGTGGTAAAATATATACTATTGGAAATAAATATGCTGTTATGATATTTAGAGACTAATGGAGTATAGGCTATAAGCCTCATTTTAAAAGTTGATTTTATCCAAAATGCAACTACAATTCTATATGTGTTGTAATTTCTTTCATTGATTATTTATCATTTAAAAGTAATGGAATATATAGCACTTTAAAGCATCATACTAGCTTCACCATTCTTTTTTATCATGTACTCAATTATTATTAAACTTCCAAATAATATAGTTTTTAATATATTAATTAATTACAGGAAATATTGTGGAGTCTCACTTTTTGCTAGTCATTGCACAATGTGGAGCAGCACTCAGTAATTTTAATTTTGCTGTATTTTAGTTCATTAAAAATAATAGAATAATAAAGACTACCTAACCGTTGAGAATTTTAAATCAAATGAGAAATTTAGGCTGATTTATTATCTTGTGTTTCATCCCCTGCTGGAGAATTTGGATGAATCAGACAGTGGTGTCTTCAAACTTGATCTCCCTCATCTATGCATATTAGGAATGACAATGTCTCCTGCGTCAAACACCAGATGTCCTTTAAGATACAAACATCTGCTGATTGTCATGTCCTCATGGGCAAATTATTGTAATCACAAGCACCTATAACTGATAGAAGATGTCTGAGTGGAATTATTTTATAACAAAAAAGGAGAGGAATACAGTTGGGAGCCTTGGTCCCTGGTGGTGGAGGAAGGTGACATTGTGGGGACTGACATCTGTAAAGCTTTGTGTTGCTTATGAAGGGAAGAACAGAGAGGCATTCTTGAAGGAGAGGACCAACATTTCCTTTGGAAGACACTGCCCTTAGTTCATGTCTGTGAAGAGCAGCTAGGTGGGATGTGGAGAAATGTAATGAAGCCAAGTTGTGGTCTGCTTTGATTTGTGTTCTTGGTGCAGAATTTGTGTCCTTGGCTCTATAGCTTGCTGTCCACAGTTACCACTTCCAACAAGTGTCTGCTCATTTTATCCTTTCTTGAACTACATAGTAGAAGTGAAAAAGAGGAATCGAGGAAACATGAACAGACATAGTACTTCACACAGATTATGGGTGTCTCTGCACAAACAGGAAATTAGTGTCCTTCTCACCCAGGGCCTTGGTTCAAACTGTTCCCTGTTGCTCAGTCCCATGCCCAACTGCAACCCCAAGAATCTGTGAGCCACATAGAATCATCTTCTGACAAGCAAGGATGGTTTTCACATCCCACTGTGGTCCTAGGTTGGAGAAAATAACAGTAGAAAAATTTCTAGAAGTTGACTTACGAGCCGCTCATGGCCCAGTGGTCTTTATGTGGGCTGTGTCAGCTTCTACTGTAAGGGTCGATGATTCACGGTAGAATGACACCCTGGACTCAAATAGTATGTAAATGCAAAGAGTGTTTTATTCTGCAGAAGCCCAGCATGCTGGGGTCTCCCATCACAACAAGAGACACCGAGTGAGCTTGCAGGCCTGATTTAAGGCCCATTAGAGAATTTTGGGGTAGGTAGGTGACTTCTATGTGACTCTGTTGGGTCCATCTCTATGGATGTTCCATTACTGGGGTGTGGGGGCTAGAAATTTTCAGGGGGGGGGTTCTGGGAACTGTTACTGAGGATGTAGCTGAGGAAGTCTGGAAACTGCTGCTGAGCCATTGTCCTTGCTTCACACCAGGTGGCTGGGACAGTCCATTACCTGGGTGTGAAGTCCGGAGCCTGGGATTTTTTCTATTAGTAACTGACTTGCCTGGGCTTGCCTTGACTCGCACAAGTTTTAAGCCTAGTATCCTTAACTGCCAATTTGAAGTCTGTCACGGAATCAGCCTAACCTTCTTGCTACAGGGATCATTTCCAAGAATTCGATATACAATCATTGCTAAAAACCTAAACAACATTTATCACTGAAAAAAATATTGCTAATGGGATATAGGCTGTAAATATCATTTTAAAGTTGATTTCATCCAAATTGCAACAACAATCCCACATATGTTGTAATTTCATTTGCTGTCATTTGTCACTTAAAAGTAATGGACTATGTAGGATTTTAAAGCATCCTAGTAATTTTCCCATTCACTTCATCTTGTGATCAATGACTGAGAAATTTCTGAATAGCATATTTATTTTCAATACATGAGTGCATTTCAGGAAATAATGTAGAGCCCTACTTGGTGCTGACCATGACACAGTGTGGAGAAATAGCAATGAGTAGAACTGACCAGAACCTCTGCTACTTGCCAGTCACTCAGAGAGAAGTATTCAGAACTCTACCTCACCACATAGAAAGATGAGGATAAAAAAGGTTTAGTTCTTCTGCATTCAAGGCAAGCAATTTATGAACAAGTAACCGGCCTTAGAACATCAGTTGCAAATACGTTTGCTTCGTCAGGAAAAACTAAGTGCTGACTGTTTGTAGAAGCACAGCTTTTCCTCATGACAACAGACAGAGGAACAATGATGGAAATCCAACGTGAAGTTCTGGTAGCAGTTTACCTTTATCATCTTCAAACACTTCTTTTGCTGATGTCATTGTCAAGAGAATTCTACCACAGTCTCAACCTTCCTAACACTGCCACCTTTCAATACAGTTCCTCATGCCGTGGTGACCCCCAACCATAAAATTATTTCCATTGCTACTTCATAACTGTAATTTTACTACTGTTATGAATTATAGTGTGAATGTCTGATATGTGACCTGTGTAGGGATCATAAGGACTGCTGGTCTAAGATGCAGGTAACTGGTTTTAAACTCTATCTACCCGTGTCTTTATCTTCTCCAAAGCTTCTTTGACATCTGGACTGTAGAAATAGAAAAATCCCAGGACATTCTTAATTGTATGAAAGGGACACTGCTGGATAAGAGGTGGCACCCCTATGTTCATGTCTGTTTTTTTTTTTTTAAAGATTTATTTATTTATTTTATGTATGTGAGTATACTGCACCAGAAGAGGGCATCAGATCCGATTACAGATGGTTGTGTGCCATCGTGTGGCTGCTGGGAATTGAACTCCGGACCTCTGGGAGAGCAGTCAGTGTTTGTCACTTCTACACCATCTCTCCAGCCCCACGTTCATATCTGTTATGCCATTATTTTTATCGTGGGTTTTGGCTGACCTGTCCTCATGAGGGAAGTCAGGGTGCAAACAATTTGGTTTGCTCCATTTCTGTAGTAGCTCTTGTTACATCATTGTACCTGGTCTTTAGCTCAGCATCACACCCTCTAGAAGAATAAAATCAAACTAGTGGAATAAACAAGTTGCTAAGAACATATGGCCAGATATATAACTAGATCTACCTAATGTTCCTACCCACCCTTCTCTCTGTGACCTTCTGCATAAGGCCACTGTGGCAGTAGAGCTTCCGGGCTATAAGTATGGTTGCTGTGGAAGTAGAGAGGCTGGCATATCGAAACTCTGCTGAGAATTTAAATTGGCACCACTCTTAAAGACCTAAACTAAAACTCTCCTAGTAAAGAGGTTCCAATTCTCTCCAAGTTTGGAGTGTTTTTCATTATGGCTACTACTGGGCATTCTTTATTAGGAAATCTAATCAGCAATAAAGAGCCTGACTGATGGATGGAATATGAATTTCACTGCTGTGTGGGGACATGGTTTTATTTTGCCATCCGGGAAAATGAGATCTAATTGGGGGACGAGAGACGTATAATCCTTCCTACATCATTCTTGTTGTCCATTAAGGCCTCAATCCAACTTCTGCATTCTCCTAGGATGGATATGGTTCTTCAGCTTTTCCCAGTGTCATTTGCCTTCCATTCTTGATCGGACACAGGCCTAATACATCTAGCACACCTTTTGGCTCTCTAATAGTCTCTTAGAAATTCCATTACTTTTCTTGGCTGAAGTGTATGGAAATACCCAGCCCAAAATGGTGGGGTTGAGGCTATAGAGGGATTAAGAAAATGTATTTCAAATTGCCAGCACAGGTTATGAGGCTGGACTTATTTATGTAGAAATAAGGGTGTGATGAATCAACATCTGAACTTTAAAAATATAACCCTAACTGTGGGGGGAGATGGCTGAGATGGGTTAAGTGTCTGCTGTGGGGTACCCAGTACCCATGTAAAAATCTACCCATGGCATCCTATACCTAGCACTGGAGGATGTGGGGAATAGACTTGCAGATCGGTGGTGTGGCTGTCTACTCTGGACAGTTGGTGAGCTCCTGGTTGAATGAGAGACTGACAAAACTACAAGACAGACAGTAATAGAGTACATCTGATGTTGATGTCTAGCTTTCTCATGTATACAAATACACATGGTGCGGACATGCACTCCCACAGACTTGTAAGCACATGTAAACACAAACACGTAATTCTCCTCAGTCATAGGATGACGTTAGCCAGAGTTCATTCAACTTGATGAAAATACGATGATTCCAGCCAACTTCATGTGGTCCTGACAGCCTGGGAGTTCTTGACTGAGCCTTTCCTTGTGGGCCCTACTACAATTGGAGCAACAAAAGAAACTAGAAAAAAAAAATGTAATAAGAAAGCCTGTCCATTTCCAAAGAAGCATCCCCTTGCCCTACCTTCTCAGAGGATGTTATGTTAAATGAATATACTCTGGAGAAGAATGGATTAAAAAATTTCCCCTGCTTCTAGCGTCAAAGGTCCTCATGTAGCTATCTTTGCTTGTGAAGGAAGTCCATTTTCTTCAAAATGACGGGCTAGCAAGCTGGGTTTCTTCCTCTTGGGACCCATGTTTCCCATTGTATTGACATATGCTATAATATGCTGCCTTTGATTCTTTATTTTCCAAGGAGTTATTTTTAAACAGCTAGGTGTTTATACATCTGCTTTTCTCTGGGAGAGTAAGATGTTGATGTCATATTAGTGGAAAGAAATGAGGAGAGGTTTCCAATTTTGGGAGATGAATTAAACCATCTGATCAGGCATGGTCAGTGAGAAACTCTTTGGCTGGGGGAATACTGTTTCCTTCTGATGCAGAGTAACTGGGAAGGTTTTTAAATCAAGTGGGAACAAAGAGAAGAGAGACGTCCAAGTGTGTTGAGAGGAGAAGCAGATTTGGTTTGTACACTCAGAGTGAGCCGAGAACCTTGGAGACCAGACCCGACCGTCTCTGGAGACTTTGAAGTTACTTGCCGCCAAGTGGAATACAAAGCCTTTTTGATTTGGTTAAGTGCACTTAAACATTTTGTAATGTAATAAACAGAAAGGGGCATCTCAATTTTTATACTAAGGCAAAGTAAATAAACACGACTGTACTGACTAAGTAACCTGAGCCCATACTGTAGCCCAACCTAGGGGGTACCATGTAACCGGACTCTGGACGCAGCAGACACATGTAAAAAGAAGGTAGTGTGAGTCAAAGCCGAATAAAATTGCTAGTCTGGGAAAAAGAAACCAGGAGAAAGGGTCTCTGCGTCTCCTTCGAAAAGGTATACCTAAATTGAGGTAGCTAAGTGCTGTGTAAGAATTTTTTCATATCATACTTCTGTTTGTTTTTTTCAATGTAGGTACAATAGTAACAACACAAATTACTTCTACTTTCTGTAGAGTCATATCAAACTAAAACAACTCTCCTAGCTTCTTAAACTCTAATCCTAGACGCTGAGAAGTGTCCCAGGAGTTAGACTGTTTAGAGTAGAAAATCAGCAATGTGAGAATGAAATCCACAGTAGGACGTCAGCTATTGAGAGGCCCTTTCAGGCAGTTATAGCATTGAACTCCCACTTAACTGCTGGGTCAGGAGGTGATTTGGATTCGGAGGTTTCATCTCTCCTTCAAGTGACATTATCCGGGAAACGAGGCTACCCTCCTCCAGTGTTTCTTTTTGCGCATTCCTCTTATTTATTATTATTATTATTATTATTATTATTATTATTATTATTTATTTATTTATTTACATTTCAAATGCTATTCCAAAAGTTCCCTATACCCCCCACCCACCCCTGCTCCCCTACCCACCCACTCCCACTTCTTGGCCCAGGCCTTCCCTTGTGCTGGGTCATATAAAGTTTGCAAGACCAAGGGGCTTCTCTTCCCAGTGATGGCCGATTACGCCATCTTCTGCTACATATGCAGCTAGAGACACAAGCTCAGGGGGTTACTGGTTAGTTCATATTGTTGTTCCACCTACAGGGTTGCATACCCCTTCAGCTCCTTGGGTACTTTCTCTAGCTCCTCCATTGGGGACCCTGTGTTCCATCCCATAGCTGTCTGTGAGCATCCACTTCGGTGTTTGCCAGGCTCTGGCATAACCTCACAAGAGGCTGCTATATCAGGGTTCCTTCAGCAGAATCTTGCTGGCATGTGCATTAGTATCTAGGTTTGGTGGCTGATGATGGGATGGATTCCCGGATGGGATAGTCTCTGGATAGTCCATCCTTTCATCTTAGCTCTAAATTTTGTCTCTGTACCTGTATCCATGAGTATTTTGTTCCTTACTCTAAGGAGGAATGAAGTATCCACACGATGGTCATCCTTCTTGGTTTTCTTGTGTTTTGCATAATGTATCTTGGGTATTCTAAGTTTCTGGGCTAATATCCGCTTATCAGTGAGTGCATATCTAGTGACTTCTTTTGTGATTGGGTTACCTCACTAAGGATGATATCCTCCAGATACATCCATTTGCCCAAGAATTTCATAAATTCATTGTTTTTAATAGCCAAGTAGTACTCCATTGTGTAAATGTACCACAGTTTCTGTATCCATTCCTCTACTGAGGGACATCTGGGTTCTTTCCAGCTTCTGGCTATTATAAATAAAGCTGCTATGAACATAGTGGAGCATGTTTCCTTATTACCAGTTGGAAGATCTTCTGGGTATATACCGCCAGACTGATTTCCAGAGTGGTTGTACTAGCTTGCAATCCCACCAGCAATGGAGGAGTGTTCCTATTTCTCCACAACCTCGCCAGCATCTGCTGTCACCTGAATTTTTAATCTTGGCCATTCTGACTGGTGTGAGATGGAATCTCAGGGTTGTTTTGATTTGCATTTCCCTGATGGCTAAGGATGTTGAACATTTTTTTCAGGTGTTTCTCAGCCATTCGATATTCCTCAGTTGAGAATTCTTTATTTAGCTCTGTACCCCATTTTTAATGGGGTTTTTTGAGTTTCTGGAGTCCAGCTTCTTGAGCTCTTTGTATATATTGGATATTAGTCCTCTATCAGATTTAGGATTGGCAAAAATCCTTTCCCAATCTGTTGGTGGTCTTTTTGTCTTGTTGACAGTGTCTTTTGCCTTACGGAAGCTTTGCAATTTTATGAGGTCCCATTTGACAATTCTTGATTTTACAGCACAAGCCATTGGTGTTCTTTTGAGAATTTTTTTTCCCTGTGCCCATATCTTTGAGACTTTTCCCCACTTTCTCCTCTATAAGTTTTAGTGTCTCTGGTTTTATGCGGAGTTCCCTGATCCACTTAGACTTGAGCTTTGTACAAACTCCAGTGTTTCTGTACATTTTTGGAATGTTTGAACAAATAGTTGATCAAGTTTTCCAAATCTAAGACAGAAAGCGAGGCTGAAGGTGAGGAAGAGACAATTTCACAGGAGTTGCCTAAGACCACTAGAAAACACAGAAATTTACATTGTGATTCCTAACAGTAGCAAAACTACATTTATGGAACAGCAACAAAAAGATTTTTTTGTTGTTGTTGTTGGAGAGTTCACTATAACATAAGGATCTGTATTAAAGGGTCACAGCATTAGGAAGGTTGAGAGCAACTGGACAAGAGCAAACAATAGAATACTAGTTCTCTTGTTAAGCAGCTCTTAGCAAAGGGAGCCTTCTTGGAGAAATCTTGTTATTTTGCTTCTTGCATGTGTCCTTCTAAACATAGAGGGGCTCAAGTTTGTTATGTATAAGAAATTCTTATACATATGTACCATCTTGTATGGAAATAGTACACACACACATATATATATATATATATATATATATATATATATATACCACCATGTATGAGATACATATATACATATATGTATATGTAACACTGAAGATTTTGTTCATATAAGGCGAAGCTTAGCTATGGATAATTTCAAATCTATGTGTAGATAATTTGGGGGGACAACAAAAGTTTGAATATTAGTGTTGGCAGCTTCCTGGGCTCCCACTGGCTATCTCAGTAAGCTGAGTATGATCCAACACAGCTCTTGAAAGAGCTCCCCAAATTATTGGAGGAGCCCTGGACTATATTTAGGAGTTCCTATGATGTATATATATATCCATGCGTACTTCCATTTTTGTGAGTTCAAGGGTCAGCTAGTCAGGAGTATTCTCCTATGGGATACATGACCATGATGTAGAAAGCACTTTAGAACGTCAACAATAACATTCTTGTTTGAGACAATCACTCATTTGTATGTCTATCAATGACCATTGTTAGTTTTTAATATGTGGTTCCTTTTTCTCTAGGCAGATATGTATATGTCAGCATGTATGTCTGCAAAGATGTGTGCAGTCCCAATAGGGGTTAGAATAGGGCCTCAGATTCCCCTGGAGATGGAATTATATGTGACCGAGCGGACCAATAGGATGCCAGGAATTAAACTCAGGTCCTCTGCAAGAGCAGCAAGTGTCCATAACTTGGAACCCAATCACCTTTGTTGTTAACATGAGTAAGATTTTTCATTCACACAGTAAAGGGAGCTGCAAGAAGTCCATTAATTCTCTCAACTGCAGAGATGAGGTCGGTGGGTTCTTTGATTCTGGTTTACTTGACACACAGATAAAAATGTGGGTGGGGTGGGAGAGGCTCAGTCTAAATCTTTTCCAAGACTTGACGCACACCCATAGGATGTGTATCTACAGAGAATTATCAAGAGGGAGGAACCAGTCATGGGCTAGCACAGTTGACCAGCCCAGAAGTACCTACAGATGATTGGCAGCTTAGGAGCGGCACCAATATGATGAGGCTGTTTCTTGAGGTTAGGGTGTGGTTTCCTGGTCCTGCTGCTGAGTGTGTTCTGCAAAGACATCCTTGGAGCTTGTGGCTTCTTCAGGGAGGTATGTTAGCTGATCGGATTGTCTTCTGTTGTGGCTTTGGAAGAACAACTGGGTAAAGTTACTATGTTTTTAAAAAGACACATTTGTTGGTCTAACTACCAGTGTTTGTTCCATAACCACACCCCCAGTTTGGAACACTAATTCATTTAATTTCTAATTTAAACTCATGTTATTGCTTTCAGTAAACTATGCCTGGAGACAAGAAAATTACCAGAGCATTTACCACCCTTCCTGCTCCCAAAATGTTTCGGTGACAGAGATCTGCTGCTGAATTAGCACATGACTTTAGAGAAACCACAAGAGTCTGAACATACTAATTTTTTTATTAAAGTTTCAGAGAGCTCAACTTAAGTTTTTAAACAGCGGCTTTCATATACTATTAAATTCTCTGCCATAAGCAACTTTTAGAATCGGGATGAAAGCTAATTATAGAAGCCCTTTGCCATAGTTGTTTCTATTTACATCTTTAAGGCCACAGAAGCAACAATCTTCCTTCGTGGGCTTCCTGGCAAGTCAGCATCTTCCTGATTTCTGCGTTCTTTGAAGTTGCCTTTACATCTCCTACTCGAAAATGCATTGTGATTGAATATTCCTAGCTCAAGGACAATTTCCCACGTACTCAAGACACTTGTACTCAGAGTAGATGGAAGATCAAAGCTGTTAAATACACACACAGCATATCTGTGATTTCGTTTGCATGTGTTTAATGTTTTGTGGTAACGGATTCATCAGTTGCCTCAAAACATGGAGGAAACATAGTAAGGACCGTGAACTAGCTATAGAATATTCTTTTCGACCGCCAAACTTAAGGCATAACTTTGGGGTTCGTGCGCGATTAATAGAAACTCTTGAAGAAAAAGGAACCGTTCAGAACGTTAATTCTTAAGATTTCACAAAGCCTAGCTAAGTAGCGCGCTTCGGTTTTGCAATCAGAAAATTTTTTAGACTGTGCTATCCTGTGGCAACTGACTCCGGTGCCTGAGAGGGCTGGCTGATTCCGAAAGTAATTTTCAGCAGCCCTGTAAGTCATAAGACACACCCAGCTGACCCAGAATTAATCAGTACCCACCTACACCACTGCTCTCAGACTTGGCTTCACCTTAGAGTCACCTGGAGAGCCTTTAACAATGCTGATGCCAGGTAATTAAATCAGACCAATTAAATGAAAGTCCCTTTGGGTGAGGCCTAGCTATCGGCAGCTTTTAAAGTCTCCCAGGTGATTATTCTGGGCAGTGCCAGTTGTAAAAGCACAGCTCCTTATCTAGACCACATCCAGGAGGTTCCAATTACCTGGGCATTTCCCTTATTCAGGTCACCCAGAGTGAGGTCAGAGGCCTCGAAATTTCTGTTAAAAAAGAAAGAAAGAAAGAAAGAAAGAAAGAAAGAAAGAAAGAAAGAAAGAAAGAAAGAAAGAAAGCAGAAAGAAAAATGGCCACTTTTGACAGTCAATTAGAAAACAAAATGTAAAATGTGTAGACTATTAAAGATGTCTAAGTTCATGAATTCTACCTCTTAAGCAATTGAAGCATGTCTCTCTAAAGTGAAATTCTATTCATGGTTTAAAGCAGGGGTTCTCAACCTCTCTAATGCCACGACCCTTTAATACCGTTTTTCCTGTGGTGACGTCCCCAACCATAAAATTGCTTTCATTGCTCCTTCATAACTGTAATTTTGCTACTGTTATGAATCATAATGTAATTATTTTTTGGAGATAGAGATTGACCAAAGGGATTGCGACCCTCATGTTGAGAGTTACTGGTTTAAAGAACCAGTACATCAGAGGGTTTGGTTCTCCATGCTTTCAGAATTGAGGGAAATATATTTTTATGTATTTTGTGATTATGAAACCACTATTGTAGTTATTGAAGATAGGTGATAATTAACATGTGGTAGCAGTGACTCAGGACTTTTCTGAGTGTTCTACTTGTGACCTCACTGGCTCCTCATAACAACCAAATAAGGTAACTATTGTGTTTATTGTATTCTCAGCAAGGAGCCTCAGTCGGGTAAGGACTGAGTCACCACCCTGAAGTGATATATGTGAGTGACCTGTGAGAATAAGATGCAATCCAGTTACAATCATTCTGGGTCCAAATCAGTCCCTAGCATAGGTTAGAAAGGACATGGATACTTGCAATCTATAGTCCTAACGAGGACCCTCGTTAGCAAATCTTCACCAGGAACTTGTCTTAAGAAATGTTTAAGGAAGATATAGAAGACAAAAATAACCGAGTGTTGACAAAAACCGGGAAGCAAGTTGAAAGTCTACAAATCAGAGGGACGGTTAAGTTGGTCACAACACAGACATACATGGCCATATGTTCCCATAGAAACCATTGCGTAAGTAATGGTTAACACTTTTCATACCACAGCCCCCAGAGAGAACCAGAGTGAGTGTCTCCTTGCCTTATCACATAGCATGTGTAAGCAGACAAACTGGCCAGAGGCAACTGGTCTAGAAGGTGGAGGCACGGGGCTGCCTAGACACAGCAAGAGCTGAAGGGATCAATATTGTGACACACCTTTCATCAATTATCAAGAAATTGTCATGGACAGAAATATCGTCTGTCAGAAGAAAACGATAAGGAAGCTACACAGCATATTCCCACCATATAACTCCATCTGCAAATGTTTTGTGGTTATTTTAGGAACTATGACATAACATGTGCCTATATTCATTGGTAAATAGCCACTCCACAAAGAGTTCTACCTTTATTTAATGTCACAGTCTGGCAACTCTGGATGATGTCAAGTCGGAGGAATGATAAAGTGAAACCTAACAGAGGTCTGGGCTGGTGGGAAAGTGCGGGGGGAATTATTCTTGAAGCTTTTCTCCATCTTCATCAAGCCACCTAAGCATTGTATATGTTTTTGGTGATATATATATATATATATAT
>NC_034608.1:60687791-60695560 GCF_900095145.1 Mus pahari | reverse complement strand
ATATATATATATATATATATATATATATATATATATCACCCAAAACAAGGTGATATATATACATATACCATATATATATACCTGATATATATATATATATATATATATATATATATATATATATATCACCTAAAACAAGGATTAATGTTTATTTGATATGTTTTTGGATTTCCCACTCACCTGCTCTGATGGAATATAGATCATAAATAGGAAAAAAGGATCAATAATAGTTTTAGAAATGATTTTATGACTGTGATTAATTTTAGTCCTTAAATGTTAATATTTTTTCACAGACCTGTCTTGGAATTTCTAAGCAGCAGAGAGGTCCTAGGTGCTAGACAAAACTCCCTTTCCATTGGGACTAACATAATATTGTATATTGCCACAACAGTCTAAAAGTAAAGAGACACATATTTATTGTTCAGATACCACATTTTTATATAGGACCCAGAGAGACTGGAAGGCTCTTGGTGATAAAGCTGAGATGAACTTTTAAAGTCAGATCATTTTAATTTGAGTGCTGTAAAGACGTATGAAGTAGCTTCTCCCTTTAGGTCACAGACCAAGGTCTCCCGGGAACACACGGTGAGCTTTACACAGGCTCAAATCCAATGGCTCTTCTGACATCTGGTATGGCCAGTGCTGCTGGGAGCCAGGGTCAGTACTGTTGTCACTGGGTCAGAGAATCCAGTCGTTTGCCTGAGAGATGCAATTTGGTATAGTTCAAAGGTGATCAAAATGTTCTCTCTATAAAATCATATACTCTGACTGGCCCAAGGAAGTGCTACTTCCTGAATGCCTGGTTACAACTTTATTTCGATCAAAAAGACCACTTTTATATTATTATGAGGCTCTAACTCTAGTTCATAGCAAAAACCCTAGCCATCTACTAAATAACAGAGAGTGAAGAAAACTACTTATTCACTTTACCGCAGTGGTTGAGGCCAAGTGCTGAAACCGGCCCTATTTCCTGTCTTTGATTCCCCTTTTCTTGAGGCTCTGCTTCTTAGAGGCTGCATGCTGCACTCCGTGTGTGTGTGTGTGCGCCACAGACATGCACAAGTTGCAGAAGTACCCAGACTAAAAGTAGACACGCATATATAACACACATGACTTCAGGAGGGACCCTGTTTAGCTTGGCTGCTTTCATGAGTCCATTTATAGACCCACAAATCATTACCAACAGGGAAAATAATTATATTTGGCCTCTTTTAATCGTGTTAGGGTGAACATGAAATTGAGAAGGCGAAATTTCCCGCTGCCGTAAGGCGCCATCATGAACGCGTTTTCCCGAAGGATGAAAAGCTCTTAGCAAGCAATGCCAGAAATGTCTTTACAGGAACATATAAGGGAGCCGGAGACAGATCATTATTTACATGACTAGAAAAAGCAAGAAAGAAAACGACTTTGTAAGTTGAGCATTCAAAACTGATAACGGTGCCCTTTGCAATCATATCAGAGTTGTGACAGGGAAAGATGAGACATAAAAGAGAAAGCTTGGTTTTGTGATTCTAGGGCGAGGAGGCAAGAGCAGACAGAAGGCTTCTGGTAGTCCTTCAGCTTTACCTAGCAGCATGACAGTTGCCTTCTTTGTCCTCAGCAGTGCTGACAACACGACCCGGAACCTCCGGCTGCATCAGAGGTCAGAAAAGCCCTTTGGTTGGCACAGGTGACCAAAGGTGACCGTGTGTGTGATCTACATGCTCAGCAGAGAAGATACACCATTACTGCTTTTGAATGTAAGTGACCTGACTTTGAAATGACATCTCATTCATTACTGGAACATCCTCCTGTCCGACTCCAAGATAAGTATGCTACTAGCTCCAGGTTTTAAACAATGAGAGGGCTTTCATATTTAGAGTATCATATAATATCGGCTTTTTTTTTTAAGTTTGTAAAGTTGGCTGTTTATTAGATTATTATACTTTGGTATTCTCTATGCAGTCTTCTATGTTAAATTTTTCTCCTTCCCTCCATTCCTCATCCCTCTATCCCTTCTTCTCTCCCCCTCTCCCCCTCTCTTCTTCCTTTGCTTCTTGCCTTCCTTCCTTTCTTCTTCCTTCCCTTTTTCCCATCCCCTCTCCCTCCCTTCTTTCCCGTTCTTCTTCTCTTCCTTCCTGCCCCACTTCTTCCCTCCCTCTCCCCTCCCTTCTACACTGAAACTTGTCAGACAACTAGTTCTGGAGTTTTCTCGGTGCTAGGGGACATTATACTCTAAGCTCACCCTCCTTTGTGCCCCATGTAGCCATCCCCCCTCATTCCTCTTGAAGTGTCTCCCACTTTCAGTGAGACAGATCACACAATCCTGGAGAGAGATCATAGAATCTGGCTTGTGCATTTAGAACCATTTGTTCTTGGGAAAAGTGACTCAAGACCCCATGAGAACTGCTCCATTCTGTTGTGAGGGCTCAATGCAGGAAGTACTTTCAGTAGGTCTCACCTTAGAATTCTACAGCATCTCAAACCTCCACATTGAAGACCAACTTTCCATCAAAAGACCTTTGGGAAGAATTAAATCCAAACCATAGCACACCCCCTATTTCTGTATGCAAGCAGAATTTTGCACGGCTCTGTGACACTTCCTTAAGCTGAATCTCATTTTAATACGGAAATGTGGTCGCATTACTGTACTGCTATCACTCAGGCATCTGATATTGTGCAGAACAACTGTTCTAACTATACTGAAATTAAGACTTTTCAGTTTGGTGGTTTGTACTGGGTAATTGTTTTAAAACCTCTAACATGTTTTTTTGTTGTTGTTTATTAGGTATTACTCTTCGAGTTCGTCTTCAATTATGAACACGTGTCTTAACAGTGATTTAATTTTCCGCTGTTTGTTTCAGAAAGGTAAAGCAAGAATGAAAGTCACTTACATCTTAAGACCTTAAATTGAAACCTGCTTCAGGGAATGACTGGTGTTGTAAAACAGAAGCCAGTAGAAATGATGTGTCACAGATTCCAAGGTATGGCTGCAATCAACGGCATGTGTGTTAGAGTTTCATAAACAGCAGACACACAGCAGTCGTAATCCTGTAACTATGCTCCTTTTTGAACACTTGCTAGGACTATAAATACACATAGTTACTCGGTATTTACTTTAGGAAGGATCTGTCCAATGAATGGTGGCCAAGGCTGTATCTGGATAAGGAAGGTGTCGTTCCAATTCCGCACTGATTTGGAGCCTGTTTGTCAGATGATTTGACTATTTGGAAGAGAGCTAAGAGCGAAGAGACTGCAGATCAGATGTCTCCACACACTTCAGCACTGGCTGTTTTGTTTGAGAAAACATCACTTTAGACTGTTTCCCTTTATGTACATGAAGTACACGTCAGCCAAGGTTGGTTTTTTTGTTGTTGTTGTTTTGTTTGTTTGTTTTTGTTTTTTGTTTTGTTTTGTTTTGTTTTTCTAGTGTGTTTTCTCTTGTGAGGAGTCACCTTGCAATTAGAAGCCCAGACAGACTTGGTTTTAAATTCAAGCCAATGAACTCTTCCAGATCCATTTTTCTTAATGGGATGGAGAGAGAGAGAGAGAGAGAGAGAGAGAGAGAGAGAGAGAGAGAGAGAGAGAGATATCACGTTTTACCATGTGGTTGTATTACAAGAGCTACAAAATCCAGCACAGGTAAAGATAACACAGGTCTTCTTCAATAGCCGTTTATGTTTTATTTGTAGCCCGGGTGGTCCCTCAATGGGAGCTCACCTTTCTCCCAGCTTGGCGCAGACTGGAAAGTAGTGGAGGGGAGGAGGTTTCAAAGATGGATGGAGCAATAATACAGAGATATCAGTTCCAGCTGAGCAGCAGAGGTCAAAATGGACAAAATAGCATCAGGCTTCTTTGGAGCTTCTGAGGCCATCTCTGGTCCCAATAACCGTGGACGTGGGCACAAGTAGGCTGTACTCGCAGTATTTCTCGAAAGGTCAGGAGACAGGAACCATACTTTATAATTTCCGAAGCATTCTTGAACTCTTTTTTTTTTTAGTTCTAAGGATTGAACCTAGAACATTCCACATCCTAGGCAAGTCTTCTACCGCTGAGCTTCATCACTAACCATCTTTGTATTTATCTTTTATTTTGAGATAAGGTTTCACAATTTTCCAGGTTGGATTTTCTACTCACTCTGTGGTTCAGAGTATCCTTCGATTTGAAATCCTCCTGCCTCAGCCTCTGGGGAGCAATGATCAGAGACCTGTCATGGGGTAGGCTTAAAGACAACATCCTTAATTCTTATGTTGTGCTGAGGCTAGTCACAGACTACATTTGACCCACAGGTCTTATTTTGGCAACACTGAGCCGTGGAAAGCCACAGAAGATTGCAGAATGGAGTCTCTTTTAAAAGTTCTTGTATGCGGTACCCAGCAAGGCATATATATCATTATGCTAGAATTGAAACTGCACTGTCGTTTTATGAAAGTTGTTCTTGGGATTTATTGCTTTAGATTTACCTCTTACAAGCTAGTATCTTAGCTAGTCAAAGTGGTAAATATCGCCAACAACACTCACATTCATGTCCGATAAACATATATCACACAATAAAAGCCACTAATTACTGTGATAGTCTATATATATATATATATATATATATATATATATATATATATAACATATTACATATAATTATGTGTGAAATGTTTGTGTTAAACTCTAAACTCCACTATGACTACATTTGAACTGTAGGTTTCTGTTGTTGTTTTGTTTTGTTTTTTTTTTTTTTTTCAAGACAGGGATACTCCATGTAGCAGGCCTGTAACTCTGAGATCTGCTTGATCCTGCTTCCTGAGTGCCAGGTACACCACCACCAGGCTGGTTTTTCTATTTTTTTTTAAGCATGTTCTTTATCTATGGAGTAATGAACTGTAAAAGGATCTATCATATATCATTTGGACCATTTTTTTTTTAAAAGTGTGCACTTCAGTGTCTTAAAAACATTTTCATTATCAAGTATTATTCATCACTACCACCCATTTCCAGAAACCTTTTAATCTTGGAAAACTGAAGCTCTCTGGCCATTAAGTAATAAGTCCAGCAGAGAGCATGGTGGCGGGCATCTGAGTGAACTTCGGGTTTATGAGGAGATAATCAAGATGAGGTGAGATCAAACTGGTGTGTGTCATCAAGAAAAAAGGAGTTTCCATTGTTCACGCCAATAGGGGTGATAGTCTGCAATGGAAACTAATCAGATTAATACAGCACTATTTGGGTTGATTCCTAAAATATCTTCACAGGTACAATGCTGTTATCCTTGGAAGGAAAATCTAGGGGCATGGACTGATGTGACACACCCAGACTTGTCTCCTGAGTAACTGAGGAAGGGATCTGTACCCAGACTCTGACCCAGGGCTCCTGCTTTTCTATAGACGTCTGCACCCAGGTAGGATGTCATTGTGAGCTTCTCCCCCTCTTTTTGTTAAAGCTGGTGTCTTACTCTAATAAACAGAAGGCGTAGGAGCAGGTGATAGAAAATAGTGATCCTTAGAGTATTTACCCATGACCAACTTTTACCCATGACTACAAAGCTTACCCACACCAACTTCTCTGCTACCAGAGGAGTGAAACAAGGCTGAAGTCAAATGGCTTATTGCTTGGTGGGCTGAATGTTGGAATTTGCCCAAGGGAAGAAGCACTAACCATATTTTATTTCTCTCCCCATGTCTTATATAACATATACGTACTTATAAAGTACACCATGCCAACTTTTTCTTTATAGATGTTTTCATGTAAACTGTTTTTTTTTAATGTAATGTGTGCTGAAGGAAAGATTAATTTTCCAAAATAAACCAGTCTTGCAGAACTTTATAGGTGAGAGAGGGAGAAAGCAGCCTTACCTCCGCTGAGCCAGCCTTTGTTTTGGCAGTCCTTTCTAACTGTCTCCTTGCTCTCTGCTGCTCTGGAGCGCTTCAATTCAGCTTTGGCCAATCCTGAGCAGTGTTCCTCAGGAGACATGCTCAGACACAGACTGGAGATTAATTCTAAACTGAATTGAATGCTAGCTGATGACTTGGTTGATTGTTGCAGTAGTGGGAAGACAGTTGCCGAGAGAGTAGGGAACTGCGGTTCAAGAATCCCCTGTATCTTGAAGGTTTAACCATGACACGATCTACAGCTTAATAGTTAAAAACTGGGGCCTGGGTAGTCTCCAATGGCTCACCTGAGTGTTTCTACTGAGCAACACCAAAGCATAGGGCCTCAGGAGGGTTTGAAAAATTCTCACATGGAAAAATGGGCCCTTACTGTGCCCCTGCTAACTAAAATGCCACTCATTTCTTCAAGTCTTTAAGGGCATTGGATTTTAGTGATATGGAAGAGAATTTCTAAACTGTGTCTAAACAGACACCTTAAAGTTCTTTTTCTATACAGCATGCACAGAACTCCTATTAAAAATTTATCTGGATTATGGTAGAGCCTGAAGCATAGAAATTAGACTTAAACGCTTACCAAGAAGGAAATGTTTTTGAGAACTACATATTGCTTAAGTCTTTTTTTTTTAAAGATTTATTTATTTATTATATGTAAGTACACTGTAGCTGTCTTCAGACACTCTAGAAGAGGGCGACAGATCTTGTTAAGGGATGGTTGTGAGCCACCATGTGGTTGCTGGGATTTGAACTCTGCACCTTTGGAAGAGCAGTTGGGTGCTCTTACCCACTGAGCCATCTCACCAGCCCTGCTTAAGTCTTATTGACTAACAGTGCATTTATTTTTCCTAATCTTAATACTACAAGTTTGATATTCAAATGAATTACCTCCAGATAAAGAATATGTTGCCTGATCCTGGGGTTCTATCTAATAAGCCTGAGTAGCTAGTCTTATTTTGTGTGATTGGTAAAGTTGAGTGCTATTTTAGTTACTCTGATTATACTATGAAGGGATTGGAGATAGCTTAGTTGGTACAAAACTTGCCTTGCAAGCATGGGAACCCACATTTGATCCCTAAACACCACAAAAAATTAAAAAAAGAAATAAAGAAAATCTTAGGTACGGTGACCAATTACATGCTTGTAATCCAAAGTCTAAGGGGGAGTTGGAAGAGGGGACTGGAAAGGTGAAACTAACGTAAATATACCACGCATAGATGGAGTTTTCAAAAATCAAATTTTAAATTAAAAAATATACAGTAAAATGGATTTGTAATGCACGAAGAGACAACAGAAGAAAGCAGTCTAAGCTCGTTTTGCCTAAGTCGTGCCACGATAATGCTGGCAACAGGCTCTCTGATGTGTGCCAGGTAAATCACACATTAGAAGAAGGCAGAAGAGTTGGTACATGGAATGACTGAGAAAGAACATGGGGCAGTGGCCATTGGAGGAAAACAGAATGGGTCATGAAATCTACTTAATGCTTTGCAATGAGCTTTGAGAAAGCAAAGCCAGAAAGGAAACAATATAAAATATCGCATATAATAAGAAAAAATATACATGTACATGGGTAAAGTAACTAATATCTATCTATGTTTGGACTGTGATGAAATTATTTTTTACTGGTGAAATTAAAACTCCCTGACCAAACTTGTCCCCAGCATATTAGATTGTAGGTAATCCAATGATTTAGTTCAATTAAAGTGAAAGCAAAAGGAAAAGATCAATTAGTTTGTTGCAAATGTCACCCTTCTTTTGGCCATCATAAAAGGCATGGAGAACAATAATCTACAAATCCTTTCAACCTCATTAGGGGTGACCACAGACCCAGGAGCCAAGAAAGACAGAGTGTATGGGGCAGTGCTTTATTAATACAAAAACTGAAGGGACTTTACCCTTCTCCTCCTCCTCCTCCTC
>NC_034608.1:60673222-60687601 GCF_900095145.1 Mus pahari | reverse complement strand
CCTCCTCCTCCTCTTCCTCCTCCTCTTCTTGCTCTTCCTCCTCCTCCTCCTATTCCTCCTCCTCCTCTTCCTCCTCCTCCTCTTCCTCCTCTTCTTCCTCCTCTTCCTCTTCCTCCTCCTCCTCCCCCTCCTCTTCCTTCTCCTCTTCCTCCTCCTCTTCTTCCTCCTCCTCCTCCTCCTCCTCCTCTTCCATGAAACATTATAACAGCACAGATGAATAGGTTAAATTAAGTTTTGTCTATTTCCCCCTCCTGTGGTGTGTGCATTTCAGTGGAGGGTAATACTCTTCTTTTGCATATTAACCAAGATGCTGTATTGATGAGTGGAGTTGTAGACTCGTTACTTAGGCTTCTAGCTCCATTTTCCTTTTTAAAAATCCATCTAACAGCATCTTTACTCAAAGACATGAAGCCTTTGAAATCCGAGATGAGTTTGACGTGCTTGGCCCTATGAAGGGCATAACCCAGAGTAAGCTGCGAAAGGCAGTTGGAGATCATGAAACTCCAGATGTAGGACCATGGAAGCTGGCAATCCCTTGAAGGACTCTAAGCAGGGAATCTGTTTCTGAACAATCTTCCTTGTAAAGAAGCAGGTTAAATATTTATCCCTATGCTGTTGTTTTTCTAAGCTTTCTGGTAGCAGATCTTCAACTTCCTAAAGGCCAGTGGCAGGACATGTTCCACAGAGAGCCTTGGAACGCTAACCCAGAAATTTGAAGAGAAAAGTAAGATCTGATGTTTTTGTCTTCCCACTCAGGACTCAGAAATTCTGCTTCCTCTTCAAATCGATACTTTTGAAGGATGAAAGAATCTCTTTTGTGAAAGACATTTTCGTTGAAAGTCATTCCAATGCTTTAATGATAAAAAAATAAAAAAATTCACAGTGAGATGTTTTTGTAGAGAGCCAGTACTGTGAAAGTAGAGATTTGGGAAGTGTCTTAGTCAGGGTTTCTGCTGCTGCAGTGGAACACCACGACCACAAAGCAAGTTGGGGGAGGAAAGGGTTAATTTGGCTTCTACTTCCATATTGTATTCTTTCACTGGAGAAAGTCAGGACAGGGACTCACACAGGGCAGGAACCTGGAGGCAGGAGCTGATGCAGAGGTCATGGAGGAGTGCTGCTTACTGGCTTGCTCCCCCTGGCTTGCTCAGCCTGCTTCCTTATAGAACCCAAGGTTACCAGCCCTCCTCCCCCACCTTGATCACTAATTTAGAAAATGCACTACAGCCAGATCTCAGGTAGGCATTTCCTGAAGCGAGGCTTCATTCTCACTGATAATTCTAGCCTGTTTCAAGTTGACACAAAAATCCAGCCAATAGAGGTGGGTTGGGCTTTGGCAGAGGGAGGCAATAAAAGGAGTTGGTACCAGATGGTAGAAATGGGCTGGTTGTAGTGGCGGGGATAACATAGCTGGGTAGGTAGCTGGCCATACATAGATTAATAGAGGTATTGTGGAAATTTAAGCATCGCTCGTCTGTGGCTCAAAGAAGTCTACAGAACCCAGACTGAATGAATACTACAGTTTACCTGTTATTTTTGTCCACTGGCATTTGGGAAAGCTACTGAAAGGTTTTGGTTTAGGGATCAAGGGAGACACTAGACAGGCTGGTTTTTGTTTATGTAAGGGAGCTACTGGAAAAGATATTAATGCCATAGCCAGGTTGGCAGACAGCAGGAACACAGGAGTGACTCTGAGGAGGGATGAGGCAGATTTGGGCATCCCACAGAACAGGAGCAAGATGTGTAAGGGTCCAGGATTCGCTGAAGAATGATACCTGGACTCAAATAGTATGTAAAGGAAAAGAGTGCTTTATTCTGCACAAGTCCAGCATGTTGGGCTCTCCCCATTACCGAGATAGAGAGAGACAAGCAAGTGAGCTCGAAGACCCCATTTAAAGCACATTGGAATTCCAGGGTAGGTGAGCTTTATCTTACTCTATCTCTAGGCATTGCAGAACCATTACCAGGGGTAGACACTGTTACTGGGGCACTCTGGAAATTATTGCTGAGGAAGTCTGCAAGCTGATGCTGACCCATTGTCCCTTGCCTCTGGCCAGGTAGCAGTGCAGCCTCTGATAGCAGGGCAGTTTCTGACTAGCTGCCTGAAGCCCGGGTTTAGGTCTAGTCTCCTAAACTGCCCCGTTTGAAGCCTGTCATGGAATTGGTCTAGCCTTTTCAGAAGCAGACTGAAGTTTCCTTTGGTCCACAGCCCTCTGTTGCTAAGAATAAACAGGGAGTGCTCAGGCAGAGTGATGTGTAAACATCTTTGCTGGTTGAACCTCACTAGGACCTCATGAGGAAGAGATGATTCCTAACAAAGGAGTTACTTTAGGTTTCGAATTGCAAATTACTGGCATTTCCAGAACTATCAGAATTCAACCAAAATGAACACTCCAGGCTGATATGGCCCTGACCAAGAGCTACCACCTAAACATGGATATTGGGGTAAACATTCACTATACTATACTATACTGTACTATACTATACTATACTGTACTAATCACTTCAGTTGATTTGAGCCCACAAAGTCTTTTGATACAGACTGTGGAGGGTTTGAGGTTCTTAAGGGTAGCATGGGCAGAAACCATCCAAGGCCTCAGTGACACAGGGTTGAGGCTCCTTGTGTACACAGGGTTGAGGAGGCGGAAGAATCGGGAGGTTAATAGGAATCTTGGTAAGCAAAGATGGAGGCCTGAATAAAGGCAGTAGCAACAGTGGGGGCGGGGTGACATGTTTACATACATACATCTTTTTTTTTTTGTCTTTAGAAAATAGAGTACACTCAGGTGAGTAGCTTACTAATGTCAAGAAATCCATTTGAATGTTTTAAAACCCTAGGTTGTTTCCCCCTGCTATCTGTTAATGCAAATGGCTTTTTTCCTTTTTTTTTTTTTTTTTTTTGCTGATGTGGGAATTAATTAAAGAAAAAATAGCCGCCTAAGCAATGCATAATTACAAAGACAAACATAGTTCCGTATGAGTCGTATGATGTATGCAAAAGCCCAACAGAAAATATTTTCCTTTTGTTGCTCTCCAGCATTATCTATGTCACAGCTATAGGTTCCCACCCCTCCCTCTGAGACCCATTAGGACAGATAATTAGGAGCTGACTAGCTGTAGGGAAGGGTCAGATTAAGGGCTGAGGTAACCAGTGAGAGTCAGACTCCCTCCTGCCCACTTGGGAGCCAATTCTCTGATAGTCTCTTTGTTAGGATTCTGGTTGGACAAGTTTTTAGAAATGCAGTCAACCCGGCTAAGTATTTAGCAGAGATCGAAAATATCCACCTCCACTCATCCTTTCTCATTCGTTAGTAGACCATTTCTGATCATTCCACAGAAGAGCTGCCTTGAGTCAACATAAGTACCGGCTGGGTAATTATGCACGCGCTTTTGTCATCCAACAGTTGGAGAAGGCAGGCTTGGAAAAATGCTTGCAAGACTCATGACTCCAGTTGGGATCGCTAGCACTCAGGAGAGCTCCCTTCCATAGTCGCAGAAGTCTCTAAGACAGGAGGATCTCTGGAGTTCACTGGCCACCCAGACCAGGCAGGTTTCTGAGTTCTAGGCTTGAAGACTCTGACTCAAAAAGTAAGGTAACAAGCAATGAAGAAATTCAGGTGACATTGATCTGTGACTTCCACCAGGCCACGTGCATGTGTGTACACACATGCACACACTTAAACTATACACACACACACACACACACATCACAAATAAATTCTTGCTTGTGATATGCTCACATGCACAGATACACATATGAGAACATATACATATACTAAACACACACACACACACATACACACACATTCAGACACAAGCTGGAGAAGGCAGGAGTAAAACTCAGCGTTTACATACCATATGTTTTTCATGTGAATTATGTCTTTAAAAAGAAATTATACCAAGCACGTGTGTGCCTCTTCAATTACAGTTTGTTTAAATTGCTGCTTGGACCTGGAACGAATGCATAGCTCACTCCCTCCTGGTCCCTGCCACACCTGCTTGCTGGAAATCTTCCACGAGGTGACTGACTGGATTTGAGGGTTGAGAAGCTAGTTTACATTATGATAATATTTTTCCTCCAACCTTCTAACCCCTGGAAGCTAACGGCTGGAGAAAACTATGCAATATAAACAGATACTATTCACTTAATAACAAAACACAATGAAACATTTGAAATGGCTGCATATTTAATAATAGCCAAGTTGTAAAGCTAGTTATGGTACAGCGACTTGGTTGGAAGGAATTATCAAGTAAAAATAGCATTTATCAAATTATACAGAAACAAAAATTCCATAATATTTGAAAAGGAAGCAGAACAAATATCACTTTAGGCTGAATTATAAGTATTAGAAATTATAAAACAGAGAAACGTATTTATGTACCCTTTGGTACCCAGAATAGCTTTTGAATGGCTTCTTTACAAGTTGACCTTAGACCATTTTCTTCTCTTCCAAGGACCTGGTTTCGATTTCTGTCATCCACATTTGGCAGTTCACAACTGTGTGTAACTCTAACTTGAGGGAATGTGGTGTTCTCTTCTTGATTAGGCGGGTGTCCACATATACCCAGAAACACATAAACACATCAAAATTAAAAAAAAAAAAAATCTTTTAGAAGTGTGCATTTGTGTGGCTTCTGATGTCACGGGTGACATACAGGAGAATGAATGGAAATATGCAGCTTCTAGAGGTGGGGTGATGGGGTTGGGGGAACCCTCTAGAAAGTCCCAGGAGTCTAGAGAGACCCCCCAGGACTTAAGGGGGAACCTTAGCCAATATGTCCAACAGTGGGGAGAGGGAACCTGAAGAGATCACCTCCAGTAGATGGACAGAGCCCTAAGTGGAGGGACAGGGTTACAAACCCAGTCAAATTTCTGACCCAGAATTATTCCTGTCTAAAAGAAATGCAGGGACAAAAATGGGGCAAAGACTGAAGGAAAGGCTGTGCAGTGACTGGCCCAACTTGGGATGGATCTCATGGGGGTAGGGGTGAGGGACCAAAGCCTCACATTATTACTGATGCTATGATGTGCTTACGGACAGGACTCTAGCATGGCTGTCCTCTGAGAGGACCTACTAGCAGCTGATTGAGACAGATGCAGATACTTAGAGCCAACCATTAGATTGAAGTTGGGGGTCCCTATGGAAGATTTAGGGGAAGGACTGAATGAGCTGAAAGGGAGAGTGACCCCATAGGAAGACCAACAGTGTCAACTAACCCAGACCCCTGGGAGCTCCCAGAGACTAAGCTACCAACCAATGAGCATACACAGGCTGGTTTAAGCCCCCAGGCACATATATAGCAGGGGACTGCCTTGTCTGGCCTCAGTAGGAAAAGATGTGTTTAATCCGGTAGATATTTGAGGTCCCAGGGAAAGAGGATGCAGTGGGGGAGCATCCTCTCAGAGGCAAAGGGGAAGGAGAATGGGATGAAGAACTGTGGAAAAGGAGACCGGGGGGTGGGGGCAACATTTGGAAAGTAAATAAATATGATAATTAATTTTTAAAAATGTCCCACAGTTTGTATAGTGAATTTTAATCATTTCCACCTATTTCCCTCTGTAACTTTTTCTGGCCTCCTTGTTTTTTTTTTTTTTTTTTTTAAACCCTATATCCCACGTTTATGTGTTCTTTTTCTGTGTGGCCCCATGAGCTTAATTAATGTTACTTGTCTAAATATGGACGGAAAGCTGTTCAATGGATCAATAGCTACTTACTTGTGGCTATTTTTGTGTCAGAAACTGATTCCGCCCTTGCCCAACAAACATTGAATGCTGATACTCCCTTTGGGACGGGGTGGGGCCTCATGGGATGTTTCTCGGCTCAATCTTGGACAAGTCTTGCACTCCTTCCTCCCCCTCCTCTGTGAATCGTCCAGCCTTCTTCCCTTTTTAATTTCATGACCTCTTCTCTGTGTATATTCTCTTTCCACACTCATTTAAGTGCATATACATATGCATACATTTAACTGAGTCTATCTAGCATTGCTTTTACACAGAATTGGACAACCTGTGTAAATGACCCCAGTAACTCTTCTTCTAGGGGTCTGACCTTGCAGAATTTCCCCCATCGGAATTGGTATGCAGGTCCTGATCAGACAATCATGCCACATGGGTGTAGTTTCCTTGTCCTATGTAGAGGATACTATCTAGAATCCAGAATCCTGGACCTTTGGTTCTTAGAATCCTTCTCTTACCTTTCTGTGCTGTTCCCCAAGCCTCAGGGGCAAAGACTACATTTGCAGATGAGCACCCAAGGTCACTGAATTTTGACTAGTTGTGGATCTCTCTATAGACTTCACCTGTTGCAAAATGAAGCTTCTGTGATGAGAAGTGGGGGCTACACTTGCCTGTGATTATGAGGTTAGGTATATAAAATACTACTAGCAATTATTTTACTTTTGGAAAAATGGCATCACTAGGTTTTCCTCAAGGGTCTCTAGACATGGGTAGCTGAATATCCATGATATACAAAGAACTCAAAAGAGAAATCAAGGAAAGAATCAACCTCATTTGAAAGGGGTGTGGGTGGGTAGATGACTCTGAAAACTGAGTTCTCAAAGAAGAAATTAAAATCGCTAATATTAGTAGCAATTAGGAAAATGGAAATTAAAACTACTTTGAGATTTTATCCTAAGCAGTCAGAAGGGCTAAGATCAAGAAAACAGCCAACAATAAATCCTGGTGAGGAAAGAGAGAGAGAGAGAGAGAGAGAGAGAGAGAGAGAGAGAGAGAGAGAGAGAGAGAGAGAGAATCCTCACTGTTGCAGGATTTCAAATGCAGCCACTCTGGGACTCCGTGTAGAGAACTTTAACCATGCTAAAAGTAGATCTGCTATATGACCTATCTACACCAATCCTTGACACATGCTCAGTAGGCTGTCCTAATACAGAGTCACTGGCTCAGCTTTGGTCTCCGTTGCTCTATTCACAGCAGCAAGGAAATGGAGAAATTCTAAATGTCCTTCAACTCAGAATAAAAATGGAAAAAGAAAATGTGCTAACTGTTACACACTGGAATGCTAGTCAGCAGTAAAGGAAAAATAAATCATGGAAGTTCTCAGATAGATGACTGAATTTGGAGATAACCCGGACCCAGAAAGATGAAAATCCCATGCTATACCTTATTTATGGAACCTGAATATATAACCCTAAGTACCCAGAGGAATCAGGAAGGTAAAAAGGGACCATAGAAGAAAGGAGCTCTGTCTAGGGGAATAGCAGGATAAAGGTTCTCTGAAGGAGAAACAGCAAAAAACTGGGAGTGGGGGTTAAGGGTTAGTGGTGGAAGGAGGAAAGAAATACTAGACAAGAGGGAGGAAGGAGAGACAAATAGCACGAAGGTGCTAAAAAATGTATAAGGAAATGTATTATTTTATAAAATTTACACACATCTCATTTTATCTCCATCTCTATCGCTATCGCCATTGATCGATCTATCTATCTATCTATCTATCTATCTATCTATCTATCTATCTATCTATCTATCTATCATCTATCTATCTATCATCTATCTATCCACTTAACTATCTATATCTATCTATCTACTTATCTATCTATCTATCTATCTATCTATCTATCTATCTATCTATCTATCTATCTATCTATCTATCTATCTACCTAATCTATCTATCTATCTATCTATCTATCTATCTATCTATCTATCTATCTATCTATCTATCTATCTAGCTCTTGGGAGCTTTAAGAAGGTATTACACCATATGGGTCATTTAAGAGCCACAGATTATCTTCCAAAATCCTCAGTGCCAGACTTAGAAAGTCTCCCAGTGAAGAGAATATAAGAGACTCTCAAAACAAAATGGGCTATTGCCTTCAGTAAGCCCCTGTTTACTGAAGATGCTGCATATTTCATCCACAGGGCTTGGAAGAGTTGAGCTAGACAGGGAACCATCCTCTCTGGGGATAGCTTTCTCATAAGCTGCCAAGGGAGAAGTACAATTGGGAGTCCTGCCCAGCTCAGCAAGGTGTATAATGGCATAAAAGTGGCATTTTTTTTTTCTCAAGGGCAACCAACAGTTGTCTAATGGGAGTTGAGGCCTGTTCAACCGTATGTACCGTGACTCTAGCAAAACCATAGCAGTAAGTTCTCATAAGGACCTACGACCATCTCAACAAGATTTATAGAGAGTGTAAATCTCTATACAGTTATCCTATATATAGAAAACTTTGATAGCTTTTAATGTTTCAGAATATCCAGGTGTAGAATTGTAATAATCTAACAATAATAACAAATAATTGGTCACAACATTTCTTCTTCCTTGGATTAGGCACATTAAACTTAGACTATCTTAAGTTTACAAGGTATCAGGGAATACTTTTCTTAGTAAAAGTCATGGTAGCTTTGCATTTTCACATTACTTGATGAGTCTGGGTAGCCCAGAGTGCAGCTTCCAGATGTTTACAGCTTGAGATGGCTCCCTTACAGAGACCTCCTACTGAAACCAGCTAAACCCTCTACCACACACTATACATAATAAGTGCTGAAGTCCCAGGCTGGGGCCTAGAGCTCCACTTTGACTGATGGGAAAACAACTGTTTACCAACCTTGAGCTAAAATCAAAATCAACAGCATCAAATCTGCTATTGTTAGACTGTAAGCAGACACAGGAGAACAGAGCTCACCAGGTCCTTAGCTTTCTCAGATTGACATTTTTATTGAAAGGGGCCATGAAAGGCATGCCTGTCTTTATCATATATTAAAATAATCCAGTTGGTTTTTTCCTTTGTATTTGCCACAGAACCTTAAATAGTTTCTAATGACCCTAATAATGCCTCTAAAGCATTACAATCAGACTTAAGTGGAGATAACATGGTGTGGATGGATCTGTTTTCATTTGAACTGTAATGAAGGAAGGCTTCAGGTGAACACCGAATTTCAAAGGATGCTTAATGTGCTGTTGTGTTCTTCTGGATTCTGTAATGGAAGGAAAGGCTCCATGGTCCAAAATGACAAGCATCACAGCTGAGATTGTCTCCTAGCTGTAATGACAGGTTCAATTTAAAATAGCACCCTCTTCACACTCATCCTGTGGAGATGAGCCATTCAGAGCTGCTTTAGGATTTAGGCATTGGGCACAGTTACAGAGGGAAGGTAATTCAGTCTCTGCAGGGCCTGAGACTTTGATTTGGGTCTCACTGTGTTCTCGTCAGTGAAACTAATGAACTCCAGTGTCTGAATTCAGTAAGGGCTGATTGTTACCAGATGGTCCATCTTTTTATACTGTAATCAGGGTGCCTTCTCATTACTCACACTTGAGCATCAGAGAATCATGTCAATACATGGCCTTATCTATGGTCCCACATGTACACTAGTCATTTGCCTGTTCAACACAAATGGACCCTGTAGGTTTATGTGACATCCACCACTTTCAATATACATTATAAAGTACATGAGCTATCCTGGAATCCTGTTCAGTGACATTTTTACCTAAACTTGCATTACCCAGTAACATGAATAAGTTTTTTTGCTATTAGCATATATATTTAATGTGATATTTTAAAAGCACAAAGGATATTACTATATTTATTGCTTAGGAACATTTGACAGTTCTGACCAACAGCTACCTATAGAGATGGTATTTTCTGTTAAGTACTATGCCAGATGCTAAAAGGCAGCAAATACAGAAAAAGAGGCTTTTGCAGAGGAAATGTGGAAAACTATACCCAAGGTATCTATTATATTGATTTCCCTTGTTTATAAAGAGGTAGGTAGGACACACTTGAGCAGTAGCCATTTAGAGAGAGGTATATAACCTCACCTACCCACACACTGGTTTTAGTTATTATCATTTGAAGATAAAGAACTAAAACATCCCCTGATCCCTTAACTCATCGAAGCTGATTTAGGAGCTACGAAAGGATCCTTCCACAACTGTGGGCATCCCTGTAGAAAAGCGTTCTTCCTGGATTAGCATATGTATGATTTTCCAGCAGAACAAGAGTTATCCAGGTAAAAGTAAATACTCAGGATCCTTGCAGTCAAAACAAATACTCTCTCATTTTCAGTTTTCCTACTCAGCTAAGCATTAGCAAATGACACAGGAGCTGTCTTACAGACTAGAGGAGCATAGGGAGTGAAGGAAGCTCTGAGCAGCTGAAGTCCTGAGTGCATGTGGATTGTTGACACAGGTTCATGAACCCATGTCAGCCATGTTGAGGATTCTGAGCCCTTGGAACCACAGGAAGTTGGCAGAGCCATTACCCACGTGGGTTGGGCTCGACATAAATGGCCAAGCTTTCCTCCTGCGTCTGAGGATGATTGATCAGTGTGTGCAAAGACTAAGCAACTGCAGCTTCCTCCTGATGCTTACATCCTGAGACTGTCTACCTAGAGAGTCACTCTACCAAGACTAGCTAACCACTACCTCTGTGCTATATTCAACAGTCACTCCAAGGCTCCAGGTTAAAGTAGTAGCCAAGCCCTACCTAATTCCAGCTCCACTCTGTGTTTCTGTGTGTCTGCCCTTCATATACTCACTTAGTTAGGATTCCGGGGCCCAAACTGCATGGGACGGAACAATAAATATACATTAGTATAGTAGAAATATAATGCAATTTTTTGGTATATTAAATGGTGACTATTATAAAAGATGCATTATTTTGTGGTCAATGAATGTCATATAAAAGAGCTTCCCAACTCACTATACTCTTATAGACAAGTGAAAGTTTATCCAACTAGACCAGGTAAAAACAGAAGAAAAGAAAAAGAATACTGATAAATAACAGCTAAGCGATTTGTTCAAAAAAAATGTTAATAGCCTATTTTTGAGACAGGATTTCTCTACATAGCTCTGGTTATGTTAGAACTCACTATGTAGAACAGGCTGGCCTCAACTCACAAACATCAACCTGCCCCTTTGTCTTGAGTACCAAGATTAAGGTATATACTACCACACCTTGCCTAATATACTTTTTAAAAGTTTTCCTTTTATTGATAATTAGACATTTTTTCATATAATATATTCTGATTGTGGTCTCCTCTCATTCTGCAACTTCTAGTTCCTCTGCACCTGGAGATCTACCCCCTTCCTGTCCCTCATTAGATACCAAACAGGTATCTAAGGGCTACTAATAGAATAAAATACGATAAAACAAAAACTACCAATTTGGAATCAGACAAGACAAACAGAAGAAAAAGAGCCCAAGAGAAGGCACAAGAATCAGAAACCCGCTTGTTCACACACAAAGGGATCCCATACAAACATTGAAATAGGAGCTACATTTTATATGCAGAGGATCTGGAGCCGACCCACCCAGTCTCTGTGAGTTCATAAGAGCTTTGCTCACGTTGGTTTAGAGGACCTTCGTTTCTTGGTGTACTCTTTCCCCTCTGGCTTTTATACTCTTTCTGCCTCCTCTTCCATAGGGTTCCCTGAGCCCCCGAGGAGGAGGAGGGATTTAGGGCTGAGTGTCTCCAGATCTCTCTACACTCTCTACACGGCTGGCTGTGGATCTCTACATTTGATCCCCTTTGCTGCAGGAGGAAATTTCTCTAAGCAAAGTACTAATCTAAGAATACAGTAGAATGTCATTTTATTGTTCTGTTTTTTGTTTGTTTTGTTTTTGTTGTTGCTTTTTTTAAAAAAAATATTATTCTTTAGTCTTATTTTCCAGTCCAGTTGTTATCTCCCTCCTGGTCTATCCTCCGACAGTTCCTTGTACCATTTTTCCTCCTCAACTCTAAAAGGATGTCCCCACTCCACCCCCCGCCACTAGACCTCCCCCTCTCCTCCCTGGGGCCTCAAGTCTCTTGAGGGTTAGGTGCTTCTTCTCTCACTGAGGCCAGACCAGTCAGTCCTCTGCTGTACATGTGTTAAGACCTCATATCAGCTGGTGTATGCTGCCTGGTTGGTAGTCCAGTGTCTGAGAGCTCTCTGATCCAAGTTAGTTGAGACTGCTTGTCTTCCTATGGGGTTGGCCCCCTCCTCAGCTTCTTCCAGCCTTTCCCTAATTCAACCGCAGGGGTCCATTGGTTGCAAGTAAGTATCTGAATCTGGCTCTTTCAGCTGCTTGTTGGGCCCCTGGGAGGGCATCCATGCTAGGTTCCTGATTGTAAGCACACCGCAGCATCAGGAATAGTGAACAGAAGTATTTGGATATACCCTAGGTCTGTGAGTTTCTATCTTTCATTCTTGGTCATCCAAGGAGTGTCAGGTATATAGATGCTGTCTTGTGGAGTGGGCCTGAGGTCAAATTAGATATTGGTTGGTTACTCCTAGAAACCTTGGACTGCCAGTGCCCCAGCATAGCTTGCAGGTGTTGTAGGTCGAAGGTCTCATGGTTAGGTTGATGTTCACATTTCTCTGTAGGTAGTGTCTAGAGTAACTACTTGTACCAAAGATGCTAGAGCATAGGTGTTAAGGCTCTATGCAGGCACCAGCTTGGTTTCTTCAAGTTCAATGAGTTGTGTAGGTGTGTAGGTGTTGTCTTCAACATTTGGGGGCTTGCTGTCAGTTTGTGGAGAGCAACTTATAATTCTGCCATCAGATTGATCTTTCCAATGCAACTCTAACAATAATTTGCTTAGGAACTTAAAATACTGACTCCAAATGACACAGCAAAAGAACATCCACCACTGGCGCCCAAAACAATTTGGAAAGGAAGCACTCACTGTCTATTTTACAAAGACCTATTGCAGAGTCACATTAAACAAAGGGTTGCCGTGGTAGCATGGAGAAAGAAAAGACCAGTTGTTCAAAGGAAAGCACTCAAGGATCAGCTTAAATATAGACAATAGTAAAACATTTGAGCAGGATCAAAAATCAATGGGAAACAATAGAGTACTTGTAAGTCAAGTTAAGCCAATTGGTTCACAGAACTGAGACAATACAGAGTCTGATTCTGCCACACTATATCAAGACTGAACTTAGCCTGGTAGTAGCATTCAATAATCCAAGCTACTTGAGAAAAATGAGACACAGGCATTGCAAGTACCTGAGATGCACTGCCAAGAAAGTGAGTTCAAGGTCAGCTTGGTCAACTTAGCAAGACTTGGTCTTAAAACAAAAAGTTTTGGGTTTTTTTGGCTGTTTATATAATATCAACTAAACAGTTGCCTAGCCCTGACATCATAGGTTCAGTTCCTAGTAACAACAACAACAACAGTGAATATAACAGCAATATTAAAATTCACCTGATTTCTGCATCAAAACATAAGCCTATGACAATGAAAAAGAAAGATTGGAAAACACCCTTGAGGTTCAGCATGTAAGAAATGGGAAATGATTGTGAAATAATTAAAAGGCATATTTTATAACATATGAGTATTAGGTTTTGTTTAAGGGAAACCATTTCCCAGTCTGAGATGTTTCTTCTATTTAAAGCAAGCAGGTTCATGGACAGGAGTTGCACAGACACTGTGAGAAAACAGGAGACTCCTGGGGCCAAGACAAAGGATTTGGTTATTCAGTGCACAGCAGGAAGTGTGAACTTCATATCTGTGTTGGTAGCCTGCCCTACCACCATATGTCTCCCATGGTCCACTGGGGCAGTGCAAGTGGGTTTTGATAAATGTTCCACAATCAGTGGCTTTGCATTATAGCCAAGAAAATCCCAAGCTTAGAAAAGCTCAACCTGCTATAGAAGGCTTCAAGCAAACCTGTCCAGTGTTTGTGACAGAAGGATATATTATCTTTATTACACTGGATATCAAATATTCCCTTTGTTCCAAAGG
The DNA here is from genome assembly GCF_900095145.1 of Mus pahari. Lineage (NCBI taxonomy): Eukaryota > Metazoa > Chordata > Mammalia > Rodentia > Muridae > Mus > Mus pahari. The sequence goes on along the minus strand of NC_034608.1, from coordinate 60,673,911 downwards.
AAGACTATGTCTTTCTGGGCTATTCACTGTACAAACTTCTGTAAAATGATGCTCAAACCCAAGGCTCTTAGTGACTCTGTATACAAGAGATCAGAAATTGAGAGACCCACAGAGGATTGTCTGCTTACAGGACTGGCAAAGCAAATGAAAATATTACATTCTGCAGAATTTTGTGTTAGACTTTTCTATCGCAGAACAAGAGTGGTGGTTTGTGCAAGATGGCTGAGCAGTAAAGAGCACTGGCTGCTCTCACAGAGGACCAGGTTTAGTTGCCAGACCCCACATGGTATCTCACTGTCATCTGTATTTCTAGTCCAAAGGAATCTGATACAATCTCCTGGCCTCTGTGGGTACCAGATACACAGGTGGTATACAGACATACATGAACGCAAAACGTCCATACACATAAAATAAAAGTTTTAAAGGAGGCAATTTAGAGCTAGTTAGATGCTCACAAGGCACCTGCTGCCAATCCTTAAGACTGGAGTTTGATCCCTGGACCCATGTGATGAAAGGAGAGAGTGGACTCTTGGGTGTTGTCCTCCACCTCCAAACGTGAGCTGAGATATCCCTTCCCCCTTCCCGCACAATTAAAAAAAAAAACATGGGATCTTTGCTCCAGTGCACTGCCTGGGAGAGCAGACTGCTGAGGAGGGACCCGGGGCTGGTCCCAGTCGTCCGGCGCCTGT
>NC_034608.1:60671308-60673211 GCF_900095145.1 Mus pahari | reverse complement strand
AAAAAAAAAAGAACAACAACAACAACAAAAAAAACACATTAAGATACAAAATGAAAAAAAAAACATGGGGAGGAACTCTTAGAAGTTTTGAACAAGTAACTTACTTTGCAAAACTCACAGTGTTAATACATGCATAAAAAGAAGTAGAACTCCTAATTGGATACATAAAATGCAAATAGAGCATTTTCCCTTGTACCCATCAAATAGGGAAAAAGTAATGAACAGGGATGAATAGTAACCAGCGTATTCCACTGGAAACAATGTATCATAGAATTACATTTTGCAAAATAATGTGGTGAAAATGTTTTGCTGTGCTTTCAATCATATTCCTGGGGACAAATCTGGAAGAGCTTTGCTCAGATACATGTGAAGATGTTCGGTCAACATGTTCAATATGTATGAGGCTGACTAAATATTCATTGATGGCAAATAACATACATATGACTTGTGGCGCTGTGAAAGACAGCCTATTTTTGTTGCTCTGGCAACCCAGTAGAAAACTCTACAAGGGACAGGACAGTGAGTCATGTTCCCAGAGACAGGTGCCTGATACCACAGAGCCCCCAGCTCCATAATTCTGTGACTATCAGTCACACAGATAAAGCCCCAAGCTCCTGGCTTTCTGGCTAGACTCCAACCCCACAGTTACCTGGCTATATCCGGGTATGCTCCGCCCCACATTTACCTGGCAACAGCAGGGCAGCCCAGCCTACTATAAAAGGGGCTGCTTGGCCCCTCCTCTCTCTCCTTAAGCTCTCACCTTTCTTACTCTCATCTCTAGCCCTCCTTCTCTTTCTCTCTTCCCCCCTCTCTCCATGTGACCATGGCTGGCCTCTCTCTTTCTTTCTCCCTTCTCTCTTTCTACCTTTCTACAATAAAGCTCTAAAGCCATAGACTGTCTCTGCTCATCAAGGCCCACCATTCTTGAACAGTGGGATAGGCTTTCCCCTAAGGAGCCACATTAACCTCCCGCTGGAAGGCCTTCCGGCGCTTTAGCCACAGACTCTTGCCCGCATGGAAACCACCCAGCGCCCCCTCACTCCTTGCCCTCTCCTTCCTTCATTCCTGGGGCTGACCGAGCCAGTCCCCGGGCTCCCATTTTGTTTTCAGGTCTTCCGTGGTGTCCAGCTGTGTCTGGGATGCTTGAGAATGAGAACCTGTTATTTCTGGCTTCTGTGAGGCCCAGAGACCCACTAGGGCTGGGTCTGCAGCTTCCCACAGCCAGACCCCACCCCCCACCCCCAGTCTTCATGGAAAGTGTGCAGTAGTCACCTGTGTTCTCCCAACTAGAGCACAGGAACTCTGGCGGGACAAGGGTTTTCTCCCACTCTCTTTATTTCCCCACGTCCACTGCCCTGCAATGTCTGGGTACCATTCAATAAGACCTACAAAATATAACACACATATATGTATCTCTCTCTCTTTCTCTTGCCTATGTATTAGAAGACAGAGTAAAATAACTGTTATTTGCAGTATAATGTCATTTACATTGAATTTCACATACATGATCAAACAATAACTTAATATGTAGAACCATATTTCCCTTTCCTCTGGTAGTCTTTATTTTCTTTGCTTATCTTTATAGCTCTTATCATCATCTGAAATTTAATTTCTATTGATATGCAGTCATTGTAAATAGTGACATTCATCAGGGATATATTGGCCTCTGACCTGCTTCTGTTGTTTACTGTATTCTTATTTGATAACAGGGCAACACTGCTTTTGTAAGGTGAGTTTGGTAGCCATCTTCCTTTCTTTCTTTTTATTTTCATTTTAATTTTTTTTTTTACTTTTTTCTTTCTTTTCTTTTTATTTTATTAGATATTTTCTTTATTTACATTTCAAATTCTATCCTGAAAATTCCCTATACCCCTCCCCCGCCCCTGCTCCCCTACCCACCCAC
>NC_034608.1:60636502-60670601 GCF_900095145.1 Mus pahari | reverse complement strand
CAAGAATTTCATAAATGCATTGTTTTTAATAGCTGAGTACAAAAGAGCTCAAGAGGCTGGACTCCAGAAATTCAAATAACCCCATTAAAAAAATGGGGTACAGAGCTAAACAAAGAATTCTCAACTGAGGAATACTGAATGGCTGAGAAACAGCTGAAAAAATGTTCAACATCTTTAATCATCAGGTAAATGCAAATCAAAACAACCTTGAGATTCCATCTCACACCAGTCAGAATGGCTAAGACCAAAAATTCAGGTGACAGCAGATGCTGGCAAGGATGTGGAGAAAGAGGAACACTCCTCCATTGCTGTTGGGATTGCAAGCTTGGATAACCACTCTGGAAATCAGTCTGGCGATTCCTCAGAAAATTGGACATGGTACTACTGGAACATCCAGCAATACCACTCCTGGGCATATACCCAGAAGATGTTCCAACTGGTAATAAGGACACATGCTCCACTATGTTCATAGCAGACTTATTTATAATAGCCAGAAGCTGGAAAGAACCCAGATTTCCTTCAACAGAGGAACGGATACAGAAAATGTGTTACATTTACACAATGGAGTATTACTCAGCTATTAAAAACAACGAATTTATGAAACTCCTTTCTTTTTTTTTTTTTAACATGGAATAGTTGGAGAAGGATTGCTATCAGCTCTTTAACAGTAGATAGAATTCTACTGTATCCATCGTGCCCTGAGCTAGCTTTCTTTGTGTGTGTGTGTGTGTGTGTGTGTGTATGTGGTGTGGTGTGTGATGTGTGTGTATGGTATGTATGTGCATGTGTGTGTGTTTATGTGTATGTAGTGTTTATGTATGGTGTGTGTGGTATGTTGTGTGTGTGTGTGTGTGTGATGTGTGTATGGTATGTATGTGCATGTGTGTGTGTTTATGTGTATGTAGTGTTTATGTATGGTGTGTGTAGTATGTTGTGTGTGTGTGTGTGTGTGTGTGTGTGTGTGTGCAGGTGCATTTGTGTGCACATGGGAAGGCTAGAGGCCCAGAAGCCGAGTGCAGAAGACAGGAGGGCGCGCGATGGCCCACCTTGTGGTGTTTCTCCTCAAGTACAATCAATCTTGTTTCTTTTGTTGTTTTGTTTGCTTGTTTTTATGCCAAGTTGTCTCATTACCTGGAGCTTGCTGTTTAGGCAAGGGCTAGTTTGCATCTTTCTCTGCAACATCAGTCCTGAGGTCACAGACACTTGCCACAACTGACTTTTGTAATTTTGGAATTACAAAATTGAACTCATGATCTCTGGTATACATAGCAAGATTTCCCAACTGAGCTTTCTTCCCTGCCACACCACACAGGGTTTTCCTTGCTGGGAGATTTATTAGTACTGCCCCAATATCATTGCTCATTATAGTCTATTTTAATTTATTTTATAGTTTAGTATTTATTTTATAGTTTAATTCTTTTTGACTTAATTTTGACATGCAAGATATGTGTAGAAATGTACCTATATTGTTTCAATTTTCCAATTTTTTGTAATATAAAATTTCAAAGTATACCCTAATGAGCATCTGAGTTACATTGGTATCTGTGCAGTGTCTTCTCTTTATCCCTCTTTTCATGAATTTGAATTTTTTCTTTCTTTTAGTGACTTTACAAAAGGGTTTATTAATCTCGCTTATCTTCTTTTCAAGGATTAAATGTTTATTTCATTCTTTGTGAATTATTTTGCTGTTTTCATTTCACTAATTTCTTCTCTGAATGTTATTATTTTGATCAATCTACTGATTTGCGGTTGACTTGCTTGGTCTTCTATTCTTTTTTTTTTTATTATTTTTTCATGGTTTTAAAGCTTTATTGTAGAAAGGCAGAGAGAAAGAGGGAAGAGAAGGTAGGAAGAGAGAGGCCAGAGGCCAGCCATGGCCACATGAAGAGAGGAGTGAAGGGCGGGGAAGAAGGAGAGCTAGAGATGAGAATAATAGAGGTGAGAGCTTAAGAGTTGGTCTTCTACTCTAATACACCGAGGCACATTGTTATTTATTTGGTAACTGTTTTTATTTTTAATATAGGCACTTATAGCTGTAAGCTTTCCTCTTAGAACCTCTTTCTTTGTATTACTTCTGGTATGTTATATTTTTATTTTCTCATTCTGTCCATATTTTATTGAATTTTGTGACACAGATAGCTTTCATTTGCTTAGTCAAGCATACGCAGGAGTTATGTTATTTTCTTTCAACTTAATTTCACAAATAGAGAGTACAGATCACTGCAAAGAAATTAAGAATGGAAGATAATTTTTCACTGTTTTCACTAATTAAATTTATCTTTTTATAATTTCATTTATGTACATAATGCATTCTGATTACTTTTTCTCTCACTCCTTACCTCTCTCCAGCCCCCTGCCAATCCCCTTCTCCCTATAGGACTTTTCTCCATGTTCATGTCTCTTTGTTTTGTTACCTTTAGAGTTTAATCAGAGTTATCTGTGTGACTACGAGTATGAAGCTCTCCAATGTAGCCTTGTGAAGTCACCGGTGAATGGGTACACATATGTACATAATGACTCCCTCCCTGTCCTCTAGAATCTATCAGTAGCCATTAATTTGAGAGGATAGAGGTTGGGCTCCATTAACTCAATTCCTATCCATAATTGGCTCTTCACAACCTGTGTGGTACCAGTGCTGGCAAACACAGCAGCGGTGGGCTCCTGATTACAATGGCTATGCTATTTTCTCTCCTGAAATTCTATGTTATATTAGTTAAATGATAGGAGTTTGTACTTTCTTTAGTTCCTTTGCATTGCGGTAAGACAGACTGCAGAAAATGATCTTAAATGGAATTTGTTAAGACTTGCTTTATGTCTTAAAAGATCCTCTGTTTTGGAAGAATTTCCATGAATGGAATGTATGTTCAGCGGTTATCAACTGTAATAGTCTGTAGATGTCTGTTAAATCCATGGGTCTGTAAAAAAAAAAAAAATAAACGAAAGGGACAAAAGGAGGACAGTAATAAGAACTGAAATGGGAAATTAATAAAGAATTACAATACTAAGAAAAATGTAAAAGTATACTTGGAAGATAAAGAGAACTGAATTCCCATCCCCAAGAGATGTCTCTTTCCCGGATGGACGCACAGACACCTAGCGTCTCTCTGTCTGCTGTCTTGTCTTCTGTGCTTGTTGCTGTTGGCATTTTCTGATGACAAAGAGTTTGTGGTGCAGTGCCTTTGACCCTAGCACCTGCAAACAGCTTCCACCATTCTCCCATCTTCTGAGGAGCTAAGGAATTTCACTGTGGTCTGACTTACATCATATTTTATGGTTTGAAACACGACAAGATTTTGACTTAAGGGGTTTTGCCTTCTAGATTGAAGCATTGACAAGCCACAGCTCAGAGAAAAGTCTCCTGCCATTTACTCTGGGCATCTAGCATGAGCTGCCAGCAAGGGACTTCTGCCTTAGCACCCGGGCTACCAATGGAGCACGGATTGTTTTGTAAAAGACAAATTCAAGAATTTTATTTTGTGTGAACTTGTTTCTATATGAAAATATCAGAAAAAATATATTTAGTATTGTAAATACTAAAAATAATATAAGATTGTAGTCCTAAGAGGATCTTCTGACAAATTAATGGGTCACTGTTAACATTTTCATGACTACCGGAATAATTTGAAATGAGATTACAGTTACTGCTTGGAAGTTATAAAATTATCAACAGTGAATGACATTCTCACAAAATCATATGAAAATTCTCAATCTCAATACATTTCCCTCCCTGACATCAACACCAAGGGAAAACTTACTCTTTTAGGGAAAAATTTTAGAGATTTACCCATATACCCTCAAATACCCACATATTTATTCCCTGAAAAGAGTATAAAGTCTGGATTGGAGAGATGGCTCAGCAGTTAAGAGCACTGACTGCTCTTCCAGAGATCCTGAGTTCAATTCCCTGCAACCACGTGGTGGTTCACAACCATCTGTAATAGGATCTAATACACTCTTCTGGTGCATCTGAAGACAGCTACAATGTGTTCATATAATAAAATAAATAGATTAAAAATCTTTAAAAATATATATATAAAGTTCCAGCAACAGGCCCAAAGAGGGATCCAGCCCAAGGGGAGGTCCCAAGGCCTGACACTATCACTGAGGCTATGGAGGGCTCACAAAAAGGGACCTAGCATGACTACACTTGAAAGACCCAACAAACAGCTTAAAGAGTCAGAGCAGATATTTGTACCCAGCCAATGGACAGAAGCTGCTGACCCCTGTTGTTGAATTAAGGAAAGACTGAAAGAGCTAAGAAGAAGGGTGACCCTGTATGACCAGCAGTCTAAATCAATCTGGACCCCCTAGATTTCTCAAACATTGGACCACCAACCAGACAGCATAAACCAGCTGATATGAGGCCCCCAACACGCATACATCAGAGGACTTCCAGGTCTGTGTTCATTCAGAGATGATGCACCTAACCCTCAAGAGATTGGAGGCCCCAGGGAGTTTAGAGGTCAGGTTGGGTGAGGGGTAGGGACATCCACGTGAAGATGGGGTGGGGTGGGGAGGAGGTGTGGGATCTGGAGCAGTAGGAGAGTGGCTGGTGGGGACAAAATGTGGAGTGCAAAATTAATTAATCAATCAATTAATGAATTAATCAATTAATTTATCAGTCAATTCATGAAAAATATAAAATATCCAGATAATAGTTATACATCCCAAACAGTTACAATTTTCATTTTTTTCTTGTAAACAAGAAGAAACACATTTTCTATGATCAATCATCTTCATTCTAGTTTTCTGTTTGTTTATTTTTGAGATTTTTATTTTGTTTGCAATATTTCTCCTTCTCCTTTTTCTCCCCAAATCTTTTCATATACCCTCCCTGCTCTCCTTCCTACTACTGGCCTCTGTTTTTTATATCAGTTGTTATTGTATGTATATATGTATTTGTACACACACACACACACACACACACACACACACACACCACACACTCTCAGTTACAACTTGCTATCTACATACCTGTACCTGTGTCATGTTTTTAGGACTGACTGACACTGGACAACCATTGTTGCGCTCTTCCTGAGCGGGGATTTTTTTTTTTTTTTTTTAAAGAATATCCTTTTGTCACTGTTCTGGTCAAGTGCTAAGAAAAGACCTTTTCCTGCACCTATATGATATGAAGACCCCAAAATTTTATGTATTACTTGACTGCAGTCTGCACAGTGATAAGTCCATTGTGAAATGTGCTTTAGGGTCTCTGCTTCCAACCTCTGCTCTTTGGTCTCTGCTTTCCGTCTGCTTCTCTTATAACCCTCACTGTTTCCCATCCTGCCCTCTAAGTCATCTGGGGAGGAAAGCACATTTATATTTCTGGAGGCTGTATCCTGACCGACAGTTCCCACCCTCTCCAATTGAGTTTACACTAGCTGGGCACAACCTGCTCAGGTCTGACCACACTAGAAAGGATTCTTTCTTGTTCTGTTCCAATTTATAAACTTCCCCTGATCTCTTTGTTATTGAAGTTATTCTGTCACCTACCTTAGAAGATAAATCCTTTCCAGTCACCCTGGTTTTGCCCAGAGATTCTGCCAGCTGGTATAGTGTCATCTGCCACTTTCTCCTGAATTTGCACTCTTTTACTAACCTGCTTATTTACTGTCTGTTTCACTAAAGGGAAGTCACTAGGGCAGTGTTAACTAGTTCACCCTAGTAGATTACAGCTCTAATGACTTTATATGGCACATAATACAAGCTCCCAAATTTCTTCATTGAAGTGTTTGTTTATATGGGTGTAATTATCTGCCAATAAATGGATGGAAATAAAATATTTGGTATAGTTGAATGTCTTAAGTCCTCTTTGAAGCTCACATAATTGATAATTTTTGCTTTAATTTCACTTGGTTATACAGGATCCTTGGCTCCTTAAAACTCCACAGAAGTACTTCTGGTTATAATACACACTGGTATGCCCGTCTACCAATAATCTCAACATAGAATCTTTTGTGTTCCCTTTGTCTCTTTCTTATCTTTTCAGCATGAAGCTACCTGGAGGATGAAGAAGACCTATGCCACCTTCAAGTACCTCTGTGTCAAATGCAGTCTCACAAATGGAGTTAAGTACTCATGACTTAGACATACTCCATGCAAGGCTCCAGAGGAGGACAGTCTCCTTATGCAAAGTTGGAGAGCACATTGCTTCTCAATTCAACGTGGTACTTAGTGATTCAGGAGTAGGTTGTGATGGCTGGGATGGCAAGAGTTCTCCACAACAAAACCAAGATAAATGACACCTCACATCTCTTTCACTAGATAAATGACAGGTAACAAGGACATATTTTTCATAGGTCATAGTGACCATGAATGGGTATGGATATGTTTGAGAGATTGAAGAGGTTCTTGGTTACAGGCTTGTGCGATCTGCCTTGGATCTTCTTCTTTCTTTCATCCAAGAAGAAAACATCTCTCCGTCTGTCAATTTCAGTGAAGAGATTCCTAGGGATGCCATTGATCCTAGCTTCACAAGCACCAGAGCTCTTCATTCTATTAGTTGTCCTCAATATGCTCACACCTGAAAGGAATCGTGAACTTCAAAGAAATTGGCCAACCATGTACAAATAAGAACAGGTTTTAGAGGAAACCAGTAGAGCTAACATCCTTGAATCCACCTGTAGCATTAGACAAAGTGGTGGGCAGGGGTATAACCTCTAAAGTACTCTAAGTAATTGGGATGTGCTGTAGACCTGAGCTCTGCAAAGCACTCAGCCACAGGCAGACATTTCTGTCTAATGCTTTAAGATCTATGGAACTACTATATTTACATTTTATTGCATTGAGTAATGTAGATGTTCCTACAGCCAAAGCCAAATTTGGAATATTTTTGGTTTCTGGTCTCTGGGCTTAGCTTTCTTTCTGTTTAATCACACTTCCGACAATCAGTGGCTTTCCTAGTATCTTAACCAACATCATATGAATTCACAAAATGGGCTCTGGCAGCCCAGGCCGTGGTAAAGAATCCCTGAAGGTGTAATAATCCTTCCACTCTTGCCTCCTAATTACTGCCTCACCCTCTTCCAAGAAATGTGGAGCTATTGCAAGCATTCCTGAACAAAGGGTCTAGAAACCCACGCCATTTGGCTCTATAAGGTCATTGAAAAAAAAAAGAAAAGTGGCTTATTAAAGTTTTTTTTTTTTCCAAAAGAGTTGAATCTATTCTTTATTTTCTATGACACTTTCCTTTTCTTTTCTTTTCTTTTCTTTTCTTTTCTTTTCTTTTCTTTTCTTTTCTTTTCTTTTCTTTTCTTTTCTTCTTTTCTTTTCTCTTTCTTTCTTTCTTTCTTTCTTTCTTTCTTTCTTTCTTTCTTTCTTTCTTTCTTTCTTTCTTTCTTTCTTTCTTTCTTGTTTTTTGAGACAGGGTTTCTCTGTGTAGCCCTGGCTGTTCTGAAACTCACTCTGTAGTCCAGGCTGGCTTCAAACTCAGAAATCCGCCTGCCTCTGCCTCCCAAGTGCTGGAATTAAAGGCGTGCACCACCACTGCCTTGCTCCATGACGCTTTCTTAAATGCAATGTTCCTACTTAGTATTTCTGAGAGTTTTTGTTAGTTTGTTGTAAAAAAAATGTAAAAATATAAGATAACCTGGTCCAATATTCCAAGTCATGTTTCAGATCAAAGGCTCAGAGGTGATATTCTGAGTGTGAGTGCTATGGATAAAAGTCCCAGCTAAACTAGCTTGTTATCACCAAATACAAAGACGTGGCAGAAGAAATTTAAGTAAAAAGCAAAACAATAAAACAACAGCTATCTCCTGTGATTCTGGAATGCTGGAAGTATGAAATGATGCTTATTGCTTTAGCTAATGTTGAGTTTTCCCCCTGGTTATGTTCTACACGGTCTTTCTTGGTGTATGAGAAAGAAAGAAAGAAAGAAAGAAAGAAAGAAAGAAAGAAAGAATAAAGAAAGAAAAAAGAAAGAAAAAAGAAAGAAAGATAGAATGAAATAAAGAAAGAGAGAGTGAGGAAAGGGGAGGGAAGGAAAAGAGAGGGGAGGGAAGATGAGGAGAGGGAGAAAAGAGAGGGAGGAGAGAGGAGAGGAGTGGAAAGATCCTGTGTCATTCTCCCCTTTTATAGAAGAGCACCAATCTTACCATGAAGGTGCCAGCCTCATGATCCAGTCTATGCCTGTGCATTACTGAATGACTTCAGCTGCAAATACATTGGAAGGTATCATAATTTGAACTTGAGGAGAACTTGCTCATTCAGTCTATAGTGCTCATAGTCGATTCTAAAACAGGATTGGTTTCAAAAAGCTCTATCCTCCCTGCTCAGGCATCTGTGAGATCTCTTGTGGAGGGGGTGGAAAAATAGAAAAGAAGATGATAGATTTGCATTCATATGTGAGCAGGTGAGGTCTAGCAGCGAAGCTTTCTGAATGAGTAATGCGCTCTGTGTAGAGGTTTTAAGCATCATGTGGTTAGAACATGTCAGCTGGGGATAGCAGTTGGAGTTGTGGGGAAACATGGAAAGAACCCAGGAAGTCCAAGTTCTCTTCAGTCTGCAGAAGTTCATTTCGGAGTCACAGCTGTATGCGTTCTCCCCACTTACCTGCCAATCTCAGGGTTTGGATTAAACTTCCACTGGAGAACAGCACTTCGGACAACACATATGGAGGTTGCTATACTTTCTTGGCTCTCCAGGAGTCAGAAGCACAACAATTGGAAATGAACAATACGAGGAGAATATGCTCTTGAGAACATCTGCAGGGCAAGCACTGCAGGGTGGGTGCACTTCAGCAACCTCAGGTGTACCCTTCATGTAAATGCACACAGCAGAAGCAAAGCAGAACCCTTGCCAGTTTGGTGGTTATGTCGAACCCTGCTTCCTTGTTTGAATTCCTATTCATCAGTTCTACCTCTACACTCATAGGATTTCCTATTGCCAATTAAATGGAACACCCCCCCCATAAAAGTTTCTTGGGTCATGAAGTAAATATATTTTTGATTTATCCTTCCATTGTCTTCTCCTATATTCCTTTAGTGCTTGGTGGATACATATGCTTTGGGTTATTTTATCATCTAATACTTTTATTTGAAGAAATAGCTTTTCTTACCTGCTAGAATCTAAAGTTTTGCACACAGAGATGGCTTCTAATAGATTTTTATGTTCACCGAAGTGTCTAGTACTCTATAGGTAGTAAATCTCAGGAGACAGATACCGAATGAATAGACGAGCAACTGGAACAATCTGAATAGAGGAAAAAGGATGAAATTGCCTCATGGGAAGATCCCTCACCCCCTTTCCTTATAAGTCTAAATGGTTCTTTGTTACAGACTGTGGTCTGGAAAATGATAGGATCAGGAAAACAAGACAGGGTAGAAATTTGGGGAATTCATTCCAGGTATGTGATTTTACACTCTCAGAGATTTTTATCCATATAGGTAAAGAAAGTGGCATGTGACCATTAAAGGGTGTAGCAAGAAGTAAGCGGGCCTAGCAAGAAGTAAGCTTAGGTCAGGTTTCTCAACACGATAGGTCTGTAGATGCAACCTCATGGAAAGACAGAGTTTCCTTTAGAAAGGTGAGCTTTGTCAAGAGCATCAGGCCAAGGACAACTGAAAACTAGCAGTCCGATGAAGGCAGGGGGATTCCAAGCAAGCTAAAAGCCAAGGAAAGGCTTCGTGAAACACAGCTGACTTATTTCCACATTTCCCGCTCTAGCCTCCATCTCTAAAGAAAACATTTCTTTGTGATCCACAGCAATATATCTTACTTTTTAAAATGTACAGTATCTGCCTGCCAACTGGGAGCTAAAAAACGGAGACATTGTACAGCCACTTTGGCACTGGGTCCTTAATATATATGTACAGTGTGTTAATGTGCAGTAAAGCAAAGTGTGTGACCACCAGATGTAACACTCAGAATTCTCCTGATGGGTAGGTAAGTTGCCTGCCAGGGAGCCGAGACACAGTTTCTCCTGTGATTATTCTTTCCATAAGGTACATCTGAAACACACCTTTCCAGAACTCTAGCCATTGAATCCAATTATATATATTTTAGGCACCATTAAGCCATTCTCCGCCTCCCTGACATTTCCAGAAAATTTTGCACATCTGGAAAGAACAGCAAAGAACAAGAATGGGCATTTGTGTTTGGCTCCCTACTGGACACGTTTCACTTAATTTCCTCTGCTTTTACTACACTTTCCTGTGTGGCTCCTTCTAGACATCCAATAAAACACCTCACCACATAGTAATCGTAAATGATCTAAGGTGAACACAACTGACATTTTGAACGCTGGGTTATCGGTATGATGTAGAAATCTAGTCAGGAGCAAAGGTTCCTGTTGTTAATGAGGACTCCTCCGGGCCCCTTCTTGGTCTCTGTGTATAGACTCTCCTGCTTCTTTGCTCCTCTAAACCACAGCCAGACTCTCTGTCATGAGTTTCTCTTCTACCGTCTTCTATGACCTTCCCAGCGTCAAGAGAAAGAACAGAATGATTTTGAAGTTAATTTGGTTTCCCACTCTTCAGCCATAAATGTTTCGCCAGTGTACAAAGAAGCCATTGCTTTAAATATTTTTAGTAATAGAAAAATGAAGAAATAACCATTGGAGTCACTTAGAATATACCAAGGTGACAGTGTGATAGTGACAGGAAGGAACTTACCCTGGAGCATACAGGTCAAGAGCTAAGTCATAAGCTAGGCTTTAAGTATGATGGAGAAGAAAGACTGAGTTGTCTGGGAAACCACTTGCTTAGAGGAAGATGTGAAGTAAATAAAGATGACTGAGCACTTAGTTTTTGGATACTGATTTATCTAAGACATCACTGGCTTTTACATCTGCTATGCAAGATTCAGAACCTTGCCTAGTCGTTGGATACCAGATCAAGGAATTCTATCAGGTACTTGGTGGCTTTAATATATGAGCATACAGGGAGACACAATGAGCACACCAAGGGGAATATATATATATATATATATATATATATATATATATATAAACTGCCTTTTGGATAACTCTGTTAATATTCAGGTTATCAGTTTTGGACTATTTGGAACATTTTAAACTAATATATTTCTTCCAATACCACCCTCATACAAATATACTGCCAACTAAATGAGAGAAATGCTGTGTTATGTCTCTATAGGGAGAAGGTAACAAGTATGTTTCTAGGTCAGAAGGAAACCCTCTCTCCATTCCTTTCTTTTTTTTCTTTCTCCCCTTCCTTCCCTTCTTGTTTTCTTTACTTAGCCAAGAAGCCACCTACTGCTGGTATGCACACTGCCATTTCTACTTTGATGGGAGCCGCAGTCTATGAGAATCAGGTATTCAGGAAGTAAGTGGGGGAAGGAATTGAAAAGGACACAGGAAATAGCTTGGTTCTAGTTATTCGGACAAGAACAAGTTTGAGAACTTCTTCCTCTAAGGGGGAAAAAAAACCACAGACCAGTGTGAAGAACTATCTCTTGCTGAGTCTCATACTGTTTGGTTATTAGCATTTTCAATGCCAACAAAAGAGTTTAATATATTGACTAAAAGAAGAATCCATAAACTCATGTGCAAATGAATAAGTGAATAAAGAAAGTGAAATGTCAGCTAGTTATTTAAAAGTGTTTCAAGAGAGGCTTTAGAGATGGCTCTGTGGTTAAGAGCACTGACTGCTCTTCCAGAGGTCCTGAGTTCAAATCCCAGCAACCACACGGTGGCTCTCAAACACACGGTGGCTTGCAACCACATGGTGGCTCACAACCATCTGTAATGGGATTTGATGCACTCTTTTAGTGTGTGTTTGAAGACAGCTGCAGTGTATTCATATAAATAAAAAGTTAATAAATCTCTAAAAAATAAAAAATAAAAGAAAGCTTTAAAAAGGTGTTTTAAGAGATGCCTTTATAGTCTCCATATCAAAACATGGAATCAACAGGAAGTATCAGAAACATCAGCACACATTAGAAACGTAGAGGGGAGCTAGATGAGGCAAAAAAGCATCTGCCTAGGTGTAAAGTATCTCCACATAGGATAGCTATAAATTAGAAATGTGCGCGTGAGTAGCTTTACTGTGAGAAAACCCAGAAAACACTACTTTAAACAAGCGCTTATGGTTAATTTCACCCAAGATGAAACAAATTGAATTCAGTTCCGACTTGATGGAATGCAAGGACAATAAGAGTGTCGCCGCTCTGATGTTTCTGCCCAGAATAGCTGAGTCACATCATGGGAAAGAGTCAGATAAACCTCAGTTGGAAGGCAGACTACAAAAGAAATGGCCTGCAATATTGATATCCGCAGGTCTCAAGGGTTTTATCCAAGGCAGGTCAAGAGGGAGTCCTGCATCCGATCTGAAGGAGACTAAGCAGATGTAACCACCGAGTGTGGCTGGATTGTTTCTGAAAGTGATAGTATGAGAGGAAATAGTGGCACATGAGTGAAGACTCTGCATTTTCCACTGTGTAGAGATAACTGGGCTATGTCTTCATGTTAACATTTAGCCTTCCCACAAGCATGGTTAACTGAGATTTACATCAACGTCCTTTTCCCAGTCTTTTAACAAATGGTGCTTAAAAGAACTCCATTTAGTATCTAATGGAAGACTGCTTACTGTACGTACATAATGTATATTTAAACAAATGATATATAATTCAGCCTCCGAAACTTTTTAAAAAGTAAAGTATGATTAAACACACTTTCCCCTAACCTGCAATTATTAAGCACACGGCTTTCCCTCATTCTCGTTTGAAACTAGCTCATCTCAAACTTTTATTGGGTCATCCATGATTTTATGGGACTTGTCACTGGCTCCTCATCTGGGAGTTAAAGTGCCTTATTCAAGTATCAAAATTTTTATAGCTCCTTTCACTATCTTTCATAGACTTCCATTTTCATTTATTATTTTATTAAGAGAGACATGATTAATTTTCTCTTAGTTCAAAGTCATAACTTGTCTTTCCAGTTCTAAGTTTTCGGTCCACTATGTCTTATTCCTTCTGCTCAAACTAGAAATTATTCAGAAGTACAGCTGTAATGGTGTGGGGGAAGTATAATATTTTAAGAATTTTCACACAAATGATATTTTCAAGAGTATTTCAAAGTTTCGCTCTTAACATTTGTCCCAATCAAATAGTTTACAAATTATTTTTACCAAAGTTTGAGCAACGTTTTAGTACTCTAGAATATGCTAAGAAAGTAAGTTGCTAAATGTGCCAGATGGTGGTAATGGCACATGCCTTCAGTTCCAACACTCAGGAGGCAGAGAAAGGTGGATTTCTGAGTTCAAGGCCAGCCTGGTCTGCAAAGAAATAATAATAATAATAATAATAATAATAATAATAATAATAATAATAATAATAATATAGTAGTAGTAGTAGTAGTGGTACTACTAGTAGTTTGTACTGGTCTTTGCCTATAGCCCTACCCCTGCAAAGCTGATGTAGAAGGACCCCAGATAACTCAAGGCCACGCTTAGCTACATGTTGAATTCTAGGTGAGTCTGGCATACTGAGTGAGACTGGGCTTTAAGAGGACCAAACAAGCAAGAAGAAAAAACACAAACAAGGGATCAAAATAACCCACAAAATCCCTTCAAAATGTCTATGTTCAAGGAAAGGCAGAGGTGAGAAACTTTACAGAATAAGAAGCTCTATGAGAACAATCCAAGGCATTATCATGCAAATACTGGAGATATAATTTTCAGTTGACAAATGCTGACTCTATTTATTTATTCTGTGGCTCTACCCTCAGGAAAGCCCCTTCTTTAGATTGCATGGACTGTTAGTGTACAAATGTCCTGCTTATGTTTGCCTTTAGGCAGAGTCAGGTCTACAGATAACAATGAAAGGATCCAAAAGACTATATTCTATTGTTTCTACACAGAATGGAGAGTTGGGGGAAGACATAGGTTGGCACTAGTTAACAATGCATTCTACTCTCCCAGAGGATTCAGCTGTAGTTCTCAGGATCTATTTCAAGCCCCATATACAGCTTCCAATGGTCCAGAGCCCTCTTGTGTCCTCAGCTGGCCAATGAAAACACATGACATACACTTAAAAATACATACACACACACATACGCGCACGCGTGCGCACATGCATGCACACACACACACACACACACACACACACACACACACACACAACTTGTGGGAGTCAGGTCTTTGTTTCTGCCATGTGGGTTCTGAAGACTGAACTCGGGTCTCTGGGCTTGAAAGCAACACACCTTTCCCTTTCCAGGCAGCTTCCTGCTTTCAGATGCAGGGCCAGTTGTCACTATCTATAGTCATCCTACTGTGCAGTAGAATGACTGCACACAGAAGAATGGACCCTAATAACTTGCCCATCGAGGAATTCATACTGCTTTATTGACTTTTAAACTTTTACATAATATTTCTGCTTCCCTGTCTTAGTATAACCAATCATTTTACAGGGGGCTTCATTGTAAATAGTGTATTGTTATCATGTTTTCCATTTAGTCTGATTTCCAACAGTGTTGCTGCACGGGACCAGCTTGTCTTGCATAGGAAATGAGACATATTTAATTCTCTGGTTTTAGGCAACATTGTGTTTGCCTGAGATTTACTTCTGAAGTCTTAACTGCAGAATGTGATAGTGACAGAATGGCATTTGTGCTTCCATGCAATTTCTTTTAATTTGTGATTTATAATTTTTATTTCCTTCTAAGTTTTTTTTTAAACTACAAGGACTGTCTTATGGATTATGAGGAAAGCCTTCTTAGTCTGTATGTGTTCAAGATCAAGCCTTTTATCAGATGATTATTATATATCCTTTCATTTACATTTGTCATTAAAGTCTATAGCAGATACTTATCTCCATTTTATGATACTTAAACATTCATTAGCTGCTGTTTGTAATGATATATTTCCTTAATAACACAGTACTCATTTCCCACCCAGCACAGCCTTTATTAAAGCTATATCTATATAAAGCTATATCTATAGCTCCACAGTCACCAAGGGCAGCAATCCACAAAGATCCAGGACCCAGGACTGATGTATCTTCCTACAGGATTTGCAAAACTACATGAGCTCCTAGCCTTCATTTTCCATTTTAAGAGTTCATTTTAAGAATGAATACAATTGTTTATTCTCTAAACCTGAAATAGATATTCCTACAAATAGGCATTCCTTATATCTACTTATATCTACTATGAGCATTTAATTTTTTTGATTTCAATCATAACATATCTTTCAAGCTATACATGGAAACGCATTACTTTGTCTTTTATGCCAAGATTAAGAGTATGAATATTTCAATACATAAGTTTTAATATATGAGAAAGTATAATTTTTCATCATTTAATATAGTATATTCCAAATAGAAAACTATGTAATCTACTGAGTACTCACCATCTATTGTGAGTTAGGTTGCAAAATATCTCCCTGACTTCATGTATGTATGAATTTATATATGTGTATGACTATATATACATATATATGCATATATCTGTCTATTTGTATACTTATGTATGTATAAATCTACATAAATATGCATGTGTGTATCTATATTTTTGTTTATGTATGATTGTATGGATATTTGTATGGATATATGCTTCTATCATCAATCATCTATCTAGTCTAGAATAATGTTTTATATCTAGATTACTTACTTTTTACACATTCACTTGCTTCATATCCTGAGATGATTATTAAAATGTAGACTCCTATACCTAAAATATTTATTTAATTTTATTTCTGTGATGGATCAGCCTCAGGTATCTTAATTCATAACTAGTTTCCTTGTTGATTTCTCATGCATACTAAAATGTGAAAACCAACACTCCAGGGGTTTTTTCATTTTCTAATAATGACAAGAAGGCCAAATATAATGAAAGTCATGGGGGCAAATTGAACAACATTTACAGGGAACAACCAATACTTAAGGACACAACTTTGATTTTCCACATCAATACCCTGAAGTTTTTAATATCGTCCCAACATTTATGAAATAAAGAAAATTAGTTCTTTTACCTGCAAAATACAAGGGAACAATTTCTAGGTTTATTTTACTTCAGTCTGCTTAATGTTCGATTTCTCGATTGAATGGCATTTACTGTTCATTGCACAGCATTGTCCTCTAGCACAACCACTGCCATTTTCATGAATTGTCCCTGCTTGCAAGGATTTTCCATGGCTGAAATGGGTGACTTTTGATGTTCTCCCATAGAAGGAGAAGATGGGGATGGTCACTGGACCCTCAGCAGAGTATCTAGTATCCAGCTCCGTCTCCCAAGCCGCTTCATGCAGTTCTGTACATGTGGGCTTAGAGCGGGACTAGAGTATAGGCAAGGAAGGGATGTTCAGATGAGCCTCCATGTGATGCCACGGGGAAGTGATTATCAATGCTGGGTGCATCTGTTTCAGGATCACTGACTCTGCAGCCCATGACTTCACATCCATGCTCTCTGTAAGTAACCCTAATACATTCCTTGATCTCCCCAGGACAAGTTTTGGTAAAATCCAACTTTGATTTGTCACCGGGACTTTGCAAGGAGCAGGGTTGATATTGCCTACTACCTTGAGGAATAATATTCTCACCAAAGTATGTGATTGAAGAACAATATGCACATACAGATGTGCTCAGAGACTACAAAATACAAGGTTATAAATTTTCATGAAGTGAGTGGGCCGATGTACCCAGTGCATCTCAACAAAGAGAAATCTCCAGGAGCCTTTACCTCGCAGTGAGTCACCACCATCATTCTTGTTCTGATTTATTCCGCCCTCACACCCAATTCCTTATCACTACAGCTTAGGCTAATTTTGAATGTTAGACACATATATGCTTTTCCTGTTCTTTCTTCAACATTATATTCCTGAGACCAATCCATAGTTTTCCTTCTTGGATTGTACACTATTTCATGTCATGTATATCCCAATACATAGCATTGATATAAATAACTGGCATGGAGCAAAATGGTTAATGGGAATGTCTTAGTTATGATTTTCATTGTTGTGAAAAGACACTCTGACCGATGCAATTCTTTTTTTTTTTTTTTTTTTTTTTTTTTTTTTTTTTTTTAACTTGACATGGTAATGCAAACCTTTGNTCCACCTGCCTCTGCCTCCCGAGTGCTGGGATTAAAGGTGTGCGCCACCATGCCCGGCTCAATGCAATTCTTATAAAGGGCAACATTTAATTGGGGCTGGCTTACAGGTTCTGAGGTTCTGTCCTTTATCGTCATGACAGGAAGCACAGGGCTGGAGGACCTGAGAGTTCTATATCATCATCCAAAGGAAGTCAGGAACACAGATGGTTTCCAGGAAGCTAGAAGGAGAGTCTCCAAGGCCACTTCCCCAGTGATACACTTTAACTAGCAAGGCCACACCTTCAAATAGTGCCACTCTTTGGGTCAAGGGTATTCAAACCACCACAGGGGACATCTTAGAAAAACTATAAGAGTCAAAAACATGTATATAATCTTGGAGCTAGTAACAGGCCAATAAGCCTACAGGGCCTGAGACCCTAGAAAAACCTACCGAACCTGAATGCCTGTAGAATCTACCAAACAGAAGATGTTATTCTTTCTATTGCTACTGTGGATGAGGGTCCCATGTAATACCCCCAAGGATCTTATTTGATGATGTGCCATTTGTCTTACAGGGGTGGAGTATAGGGAGGATAAGGCTGTACAGTCCAGTTTATATCTGGATTGGACCAAGGTGGCTCCTGCTATATATAGGAGTTGTGGGGAAGGAAAAGTCTGAGTCAGCAAATATGGTTGAGACCTGATGTCCAGGGGACCCAAAAATAAACAGCAATACAGGCTCCATGCAAGAGTTCACCTTTGTGTGACTCTGCACAATATGACTTGGGGTCTTTAGCTCTTAACTGTGCCTGCCTGTCTTTCTGTGTGTCTGCCTGTACTAGGACTGTCTGCCTACCCCTGTGCAGCCTCTGTGCCAGGGTCTGTGTGTGTGGCTGTGCCTGAGTGTGCCTGCCTAGCAGTCTTTTATAGTTGCTTCTTCCTCTGAGCCTCTCAGCCTCCTATGACCTTCCTCTGTTTTTAGCCTCAGAGCTTGGACGTCACAGTATCCTTGACTCTAATCAGTGATCCCTTCGCATTTTTCTTCCTAGTGAAAAAGAAAACTCCAGCATCTAGCATTTCTCAGATTTTATAACACAAAGGTCCCTGCATTTGCAAGCTGCCTGCATTTGCAAGCTGCCTGCATTTGCAAGCCGCAAGCAACCAATGCTATGTGATGCAGCTGCTTGACAGACCTCCTGCACACCTACAGCAGAAAACTACCAGATCTCGTGGAGGTTTGCAGCCTGCCTGTGTGTGGGAGAGAGGGTTCTATGTGCATGAAGAGTGTGAAGGGTTCTAACTATGTGTGGGAAGAGTGTTTCGCTTCTGTCAGCCTGCTTTTTGTAGTTGTGGTGATGGGGACTCGGTGTTTTCTAACCTGGTTTCCAATGTGTGTTTCCTAATGAATATTGCTGTGTAGTATCTTTTCATATATTTTTCTTTATAGTCTTTCCTTTTCTTCAACGTAATATCCCTATTGATCATTTGGGAATTTTATACAATGCATTCTGATCACACTCATTCCAGTTCCTCCCAGGTCCACCCTTCCCACTCCAGAAAAAAAGAAATACACCAAGTTCAATTTGTGTTGCTCACATACACTTCGGAGCATGCTCAAACTTTCAGTAGACTGTCCCTTAATGGTAATCATAACTGAGTCCTTCCCCACCCACCCCACCCCTCACCAGAAGCCGATGACTATGAAGAGCTACAGTTTAACCTCTTTGTCACAATTTTTAAAGGACTCTTCTATGGCTTCCTGTCTGGTGTCAGCTTGGCTTCCCGTGGAAGCACGGATCACAGCCCTCAATGTGGCCTCAGGTAGCCACTGGAATATGGACTTGGGAGTACTGCTTCTTGAATAGACTATGCTGTCTTTCTCTTAGGCTACATGCCCTTTTAATTTCCCTGTCTGCGTTTTTAACATGTAACCATTATGAGTGTCTGTGTTATTCCTCATCAGAAAAGTGCTGGTAGTCTGTCAGGGAATCGCAGAATATGAGGTCAGCTGCAGACTGAGTGACCCATGGACCCCCACCAAGAGACAACTCCCCGAGCTTCCATCAGAGCTGAACACTTTTACCTAAAATCCCTTTAATGACTCTTTTTGTAAAGTTCTTATAAGAACACTTTTTTTTTTTCCTGGAGGCTAAAATTCTCTACACCATCATCCAGGCCTTGCTATGGAGTCCCCTTCTGTACTTCATATACATTCTGTCTGTAGAGCAAGCACATTTAGCCTACTCCAGTCTCCAGGCCTTTGAACTTTTTCTATGCTAAGAAAGATCTTCCCTCAGGTTTATACATGACTCTTTGCCTCTCTTCAATTATTTCTTTACTAAAGTTTCCGCAGAAGGGCCTTTCCTGTATACCAGTTAACGGATGCACACTCTTAGAATTCTCTTGAAGCTAGGTCTGGTGGCATAGGCCTCCAGGTTCTTAAAAGGTTAAAGCAAGAAGGCGGCAAGTTCAAAGCCAACCTGAGCTACAGAATGAGCTCAAGGTTAGCTGGGAAACTTAGTGAGTTCCTGTCTCAAAATAAAGACTTTTTAAAAGTGGCTGAAGATATAATTCAGTGTAGAACTCTTGCCTGGTTTATGTGTGGAACATCAAGTTCAATCCCATTCTACGGAAAACAAAGAATTTTTTTTCTTTTTAAAGATCCTTGGGATAGGGGGTTTGCAGAGTGGAGACATTGGGGGAGAGATAGAGGCAAACAGGCAGAGAGACAGAAAGAGGGAGCAGAGAGAGAACCCACAAAGAGAATCAGGGACAGGGCAAGCAGAGAAACGGGAGGGTAGAGAGGGAAATAAAAGGATAGAGAAGGAGAGAAAAATCTGGGGTGGCTGGGGGCCCTTTATCTGCTGCACACATTTGGCACACCTGGTGGTGACAGGTGGTGATTTAAGTACCTGCTAGGTCCCTGAGAGCAGTGGATTTGCTTGTTCACCAACACCTTCTTGTCTAATTTATTTTAATTACATTATAGCAATTACTAACATGGGAAATGGTCATATTTGCTTGTTTATGAAAACGTTTTACACCAGTCATGTTTTCAATATATTCTTTAAGGATGATACTTGATCTGTTGTCGTCGTCAAAACATCTACAAAACACATGGGGACAGGTTTCCAGGCTTACCCCACTGATGCTATCACCAGCCAGAGCTCTGCTGGTAGTTTAAAGCTGAGATCTTCAGGTATGGAGAGACCTATTTATCATATTGTCTATAGAGAAATAAGCAAGTTCATAAGCAAATCAACCAGTCATTCTATGACAAGACCACAGAGCTTCTCCGATGAAACAGTTGTGTTGTATTTGCAAGAAAAACAGGTGCTTGATGAAACAGAACGTGGCCAGGGAGAAATGGATTAAGGTAGAGTAAGGACAGCTGAGTCACAGACTGGGGAAGAATTTGAGAGAGAAGGTGATTGAGACCCAGTGATTGGTGCTTCTCTTCCTATTAGGTGGATGGTGCTGAAAGTATGGCAAGGGCAGGCTTGCCTGTAGAATTGGTGTTTTCTCCGAGCCCTTGGCTTTAATGGAGAATAGCTTTTATCCTAATTTTATCGGTAAGAAAGTGATCAGAAAACATATTAAGCTTGTGATCAAGATGTTATATAAATAAACTTTGTCCTTCCATGACACCAAACCTGCAATGTCATGATCAAAGGGAAAGTACTCTGCAGAGGCTTGAAGGCATATTTTTTTTTCCTGATTTCTTTTTTTTTTTTTAACAATTCAAACCTCCTACTCTGTCTCTCGTACAGAGTAGCCTAGATATGCTTTTGAGAATTGATGGGAATTTCACTTTGTATATCAATAAGTACACATTTAAGAAAGTTATATACACACACACTCACACTCACACACACACACACACACACACACACACACATAAGCACATGCATACACACTCCCACATAGATACACACTCACACATATATACACATATACTCACACACATACACACACACTCACACATATACACACATGTATACTCACACATATACACATACTCACACATATACATTTATAAAAATACACATGCATACACAAACTCACACATATATGCACACCCACTCACACATGTATACACACACACACACACACATACACACACACTCAGACTCTGACACTTTGTTTTCCTCTTCCCTACCTCTCTCACTTCATTTAATACTCATGCAGCCTGTATATCATCATAAATTCCCACTTAAAACATAGCCATATATTTTAGATCTATCTATCTCTGTCCTATGTGATTGAGTCATGCCTGTGCCTTAGTGAAGTGAGCTGGGGCAAGTGTATTCTAACTGACAGCTAGCTGCTTGGATTTGACATGTTCTTGCTTGACAGTGTAAAATAGTGCAGAGTTTCCTTCATCTTGTATTCTTGTTGAGGCCATTTGCAGTTTACCTAGAACTCAATATTCTTGATGGAGAATTCTGTGGAAAGTTACTCAGCTCTATTCTAGGAACCCCAGGTCAAAAAGTTCCACTTAACTTAGCTTCTGCTAAACTGCCCGCTTGCTTGCATAAACCTTCCCCTCCAGCTAACTGCTTATTGTAGCTTGCATTAAACTGCTTGCTTGCACAAATCCTCTCCTTGTGGCTGCAGAATGAGATACCAGGATATGATTTTGACCCTTTACTCTGGGGTCATCAATCCACCTTCAAAATTTTTTACCCAAAATTGTTCCTGCAGAGACAGAAACGGAGCAGAGATTGAACAAATGGCCAACCAGTGAGTGGCCAAACTTGGGATCTATCCCAGTGGGTGCGTACCAAACCCTGTGATACTACTACTGATGCTATGTTATGCTTGTAGGCAGAAGCCTAGTATGGCTGTCCTCTGAGAGGCACTACAAGCAGCTGACTAAGACATATGTAGATAATCAGGGCCAAGCATTGGACTGAGGTCGTGGACCCTTATGGAAGAATTAGGAAAAGAAATGAAGGAGTTGAAGGTGATGGCAACCCCATAGGAAGACCAACAGTGTTAACTCACCCAGCTACCTGGGAGCTCCTCTAGCTTAAGCCATCAACCAAAGAGCATACTGGTCTAAGGCCCCCAGGCTCTTATGTAGAAGAAGACTGCCTTCTCTGGACTCAGTGGGAGAGGATGCACCTAATCCTGTAGAGACTTGATGCCCCAGGAAGGGGGGGGGTGGAGAATGCTGGTAAGGGCACCATCTCCAAGACAAAGGGGAGGGTGTGTGTGTGTGGAAGAACTCTTCTGGGGAGACCACTGCGAAGGGAACAATATTTAGGATGTAAATAAATAATCAATTATTAATAAAAATGGTTAAAATGAAAAATCTCTTACTCTACATACATGGGACCTGAATATCTGAATATCTGAATGTAGCTGGAATAAGGGCTTTTAAATGACTCTAAGTAGTGCTTGAATGGTCATGTTTGATGGGCACCCCAAACGGTTGTAAGGTTGATAGGTAACTTAGGAATATTTACTTTTTACTTTTGTGTGTGTGTGTGTGTGTGTGTGTGTGTGTGTGTGATATATACACACATGTGAGTGCAGGTCCCTGTAGATCTTAGAAGAGGGTGTGGATCCCCCACAATTATAGTAGTTTGTGAGCTGCAGAATATGAGAATGGAACTAAGGTCCTCTGCAAAAGCAATATGTGTTTTTAATTGCTGGCTATCTCTAGTCCCAGTGGTTGACAATTCAAACAGGAACCTTTGGGATTCAGAAGAGAAAGGCAGTGGATGAGAATTATTTCCATCACAATACTTTTGTAAAGGTAATATCTAGCTAGGTTTGGGAATGGGAGAATGACTCCATCCTGTAAGGCAAGAAGGACATTTTCGTTAGCTATAATTTTGGATATCACAACAATTTCCATTGAGTAATGACACAGGGTTGCTGTTTTTATTTTATTATTATTATTATTATTATTATTATTATTATTATTTAGTGGCAGAATTTTAAATCAGGGATTCATTGGAAATGCTTAGTCATCGTCTGCTGATGATAAATCAAACATGATTCATGAACTTTAGTTTAAAACCTATAGAGGCAGAACTATCCCAAAAACTAAGAACCATCGTTCTCCCCCTTAGAAGCTGCATGACCTAAATGTGATCATGATCATTCTGTACTCTATCTGAAGAAAAAGTAGGAAGAGGATGGCTTTGAAAAGGGTAAAGATTTCTGGGCTAATATCCACTTATCTGTGAGTGCATGTCAAGTGACTTCTTTTGTGATTGGGTAATCTCACTCAGGATGATATCCTACAGATACATCCATTTGCCTAAGAATTTCATAAATTCATTGTTTTTAATAGCTGAGTAGTACTCCATTGTATAAATGTACCACATTTTCTGGACACATGTTCCACTATGTTCATAGCAGCCTTATTTATAATAGCCAGAAGCTGGAAAGAACCCAGATGTCCCTCAACAGAGGAATGGATACAGAAACTGTGGTACATTTACACAATGGAGTACTACTCACCTATTAAAAACAATGAATTTATGAAATTCTNAGGCAAATGGATGTATCTGGAGGATATCATCCTGAGTGAGGTATCCCAATCATAAATGAAGTCACTTGATATGCACTCACTGATAAGTAGATATTAGCCCAGAAACTTAGAATACCCAAGATACAATTTGCAAAACACAAGAAAATCAAGAAGAAGGAAGACCAACACATGGATACTTCATTCCTCCCTAAACTAGGGAATAAAATACCCATGGAAGAAGTTGCAGAGATAAAGTTTGGAGCTAAGACGAAAGGCTGGACCATCCAGAGACTGCCCCACCCAGGGGTACATCCCATAATCAGCCACCAAACGCAGACACTATTGCATATGCCAGCAAGATTTTGCTTAAAGGACCCTGATATAGCTATGAGGCTATGCCAGTGCCTGGCAAATACAGAATTGGATGCGCACAGTCATCTATTGGATGGAACACAGGGCCCGCAATGGAGGAGCTAAAGAAATTGCCCAAGGAGATGAAGGGGTCTAAAACCCTATAGGTGGAACAACAATATGAACTAATTAGTACCCCCAGAGCTTGTGTCTCAAGCTGCATATATAGCAGAAGATGGCCTAGTTGGCCATCGTTGGGAAGAGAGGCCCCTTGGTCTTGCGAACTTTATATGCTCCAGTACAGGGGAACACCAGGGCCAAGAAGGGGGAGTGGGTGGGTAGGGGAGCAGGGCGGGGGAGGGTATAGGGGACTTTTGGGATAGCATTTGAAGTGTAAATGAAGAAAATATCTAATAAAATAAAATAATTTTTAAAATAAAGGAAGAAAGAAAAGGGTAAAGGTTTAGATGATTGGGGAGAAAGTCAAAGATAAGAGGTGAAAATGGTTTCAAAAAGACTTGTAGATATCTATCTTGATAGTAAGGTTGGGATTCAAACCTGAGACAAACAGCTGAGATGCATACTAACCTTACCAAAGCAGACCTGGCCTCCAGGTTCTCCCACCATCCCTTGGCCCCTACCTGGCATAATCTGCCCTCTGCCCTGCACTTGCCATCCCAGCCTTACACTCCCCCAGGGCTTCTTTCTTATATGATATAGATATTTTGGTCTCTTTCCCTTCTCTTTTCTCCCCCCCCCCCTTTCTGCATATTTCTCTTCCTCTTCCTCTCTATCTTTCCCCTCCCCATGGTGACTTCCCTGGTCTCACTCTTTGGAACCTAATGGGAAAGTGCTGCTTCCCCAGTGAACTTGCCTTTATATACTTTAACCTGGCTTGAATTGGCTTATTTCCCTGGTGGGGAAATAATTTATCAAGGAGGGTATTATGGAAGCATTAAAAGAAAGAAAGAAAAAGAAATAAGAAACAGAGCCAAAGAATTTGCAGAATTATAAATTTATGTAATAGCTTTGTGAAAATAATTTATCAAAACTGACTTGATTAGGTTACCTTGAATAAAATACTGACAATGATTTTTCTAATAGTGGTAATTTTTGGTACACCCACAGGACACTTTGCAAACTGAAAGAATGAAACCAGGATGTAGGGCCTTCTTTTCGAAATCAGGCAAATGGAGACAAATGGTGTCCATGTCATCTTTCAGGGTCACCATTTTAGACAATGGTTGACTCCTACATCCTGTTTTTTTTTCTGCAGAATAAATGTCCTTTGTCCTTGCATACTATTTGGATCTGGAGTCTTCCTTCAGCGAATTTTTTGGACAAAAGGTTTTCATGTGTATTATGCATTTGTTTGCAGTTTCCAAGTAATTTCAGCTATTTTTAACTTCTTATTATTTATATAGTTTCAGTTCTGTTCCTTCATATTGAATTGATTTTTTTTCAAGATTTATTACCTTTAGGTTTTACCTTTCTTCTGGTTTTCTTTTATTGAAAATAGATTATATTCATCTACCATACTGTGATTTGGATGGCCCTACCCAACTCCTCTGAGACCCTCTTCTCTCTCTTTCACATCTACTCAAGTCCATATTCTTTCTAGAAAACAGTCGCTGCCCCCACTCCCATAGAACTGAGTAGATTGTCTCTTATCATCTTTCTTCCTCACCCCATCCCTTTTTCTTGTCTGCTAGCAACACAAGGTACTCTCTTCCTGGAACCTGATGGCCACACCAGCAGTCCAGTAAAACAGTAGGAGATTTTCACTCTCTCACCTCCAATTCCAGTTCTCCAGTCTTAACCTTTGCTTGGTAGCAGACAACTTTCTGAGCTCTCTTCATCTCTCTGCCCCCACTCCAAAGAGACTAAACAACTCTTTTCTTTCTTTTCTAGCTGTATCCCTTTATCTTACATGCTAATACTCCAGGCAGTCTTTCTCAAAACTCTTCTGGCTCCATCTGCCAGGGATTCAGGTAGGCAAACTTTACATCTTCACTCTCCCAATTTTAATTTCCTAGGAGCATCCCCAGCCTTGAAGCAGACCACCTGTAGGGTTTGGTCTATCCTCTCTTCCTCTATTCCCTGTGGTGTGGAATGTGATCTTCTAGGCAAATCTAAATTTCCTCCTCTCTGTGGAATTTCTCATCACCTCCCAATCTAGCCAGTCTGGATTCTTGCCTGTCAGCTCCTAATACTTAAAAACACATTCTACCTGGGACCCCAGTTGTCACCTGAGGGAGAAATTCTGAAGCAACTCCTATTAAACAACTCACAGCTACTTTATGATCTTAAAATGCAGAGAGAACAAAAAACCGAACACCAGAAAACCCACCCAACAAAAACAAGAGTAGATATCAACATATAGAATCACAATTATCTCAAACTCAGATGACTAGACACTATTCTAAAATCATAATCAATAACAGCCAGCACAATATGCCTCTACTAGAGCGCAGGAACTCTATGACAGTAGTCACTGAGAAATGTAACAAAGCAGAAGCAGAAGCAGCAGGAGGAGGAGGAGAAGAAGAAGAAGGAGGAGGAAGAGGAGGAGGAGGAGGAGGAAGAGGAGGGGGAGGAGGAGGGCTTTTAGAATAGACTTTATAAAATGGTGGAGGTTCTTAAAGATGAAATGAATAAGTCCATTCATGAAATATATCTATGAAAATACAAATATTGGAAGAAAATTATTGAAATAGTTCAAGATTGAAAAGTGGAAATAGAATCAGCAAAGAAAATCCAACCTGAGGGAACACTGGAAAGAAAAAGTTTGGGAACTGGAGAAAAGACCATCAGAGGCACAGCATTGAGGAGATGGAAGGGGGGCTCTGAGGAATCAGACACAATAGAAAAAATGGATATCACAGTCAGAGAAAGTATTAAATCTAACAATCTCTAGGTACAAAACATAGAGGAAATTTGGAGCACTACAAAACAATACAAAACAAAACAAAAACAAAAACAAAAAAAAACCCAAACCACCAAATCTGTGAATAATAGGAATAGAAGAAGGAGAAGAAACCCAATAACAATACACAGAAAATATTATCAAAGCACTGTAGAAGAAAATGTCCCTAACCTAAAGAAAGACCTGCCTATCAAGGTATGTGAAACATAAAAAAAAATCACAAATATACTGCACCAGAAAGCAAATTCTCCTCAGCATATAATAATCAAAACACTAGATGTAAAGAACAAAGAAAGAGAATTAAAAGTTGCAAGGGAAAAAAGACAAAGTAGAATACAAAGGCGGACTTATTATAAAGACACCCGACTTCTCAGTGGAGAATCTAAAAGCCAGAAAGGCCTGGGGCAGATGCTATACAAATGCTAAGAAGCTACAGGTGCTAGCGCAGACTATTATACCCAGCAACACTTTCAATCACAGTAGAGGCAGAAAGAAAGACAATTTAAGTTAAGCAACATCTATCTTCAAATCCATCTGCACAGAAGGCACTAGAAAGAAAATGCCATACTGAAGAGGTTAATCACACCACACAAAAGCACAAGGAACTAATAATCTGAGACCGAAAATCAAAAGAGAGGAAAACTCACACTCTAAGAACAAAGTAATGGGATTTAGGAATCATTGTTCATTGGTATCTCCTAACAGCAATGTTCTTAATTCCCCTATAAAAACACAGGGTAAAAGACTGCATACAAAAATGGACTCTACCCTCTGCTTCATGTAAGCAACAACAGCTAGGATAGACATCATCACCTCAGGGTAAAAGGATAGACTCAAGTAGATTCAGGAAATAAGCTGATGTGGCTATCTTTATATCTGACAAAATATACTTCAAACCAAAACTCTTCAGAGGAGATAAGAAAAGACACTACATACTCATAAAAGGAAAAAAAAAATCCATTTAGAGGATGTTGCAATTATAAAAAACCTTTGCACCAGAGCACAAAGGAACTCAGATTCATAAAAGAAATACTGCTGTAGCTTAAATCACAAATTGACCCTCAAACACTGTTAGCAGGAGACTTTAATACCCCACTCAATAGATAGGTTATCCTGACAGAAAAATAAACAGAGAAATGCTAGAGCTAACTGACATTATAAGCGAAGGGTATATGGGATATATTTATAGAGCATTTCACCCAAACAGAAGAATATACATTTTTTTCTCAGCAGCTCATGGCACTTTTTCCAACATTGATGATATACTCAGACAAAAGGCAGTATCAGTACAAATAAGAAAAGTAAAATAACTCCCTGAATCCTATAGGACCATCATGCGTGAAAGATGTATATTGACAACTACAAAAACAACAGAGTACTTACAAACTCATAGAAACTGAACAGCTCGCTACTGAATTAAGCATGGGTCAAGACAGTTAAGAAAGAAAATTTAAAATGTTTTAGAATTAAATGAAACAAAAGCATAATATACCCAAACTTACAGTATACAATGATTGTGGTTCTAATAGCTATGTTCCTATCACTAAGTGGCTATATAAAGAAATTAGAGAGATCTTATATGAGTAAGTTCAGCGGACACCTGACAGCTCTGGAAAAAAAAAAAGAAGAAATAACAAACACCCCAAAAGAGTATATAGCAAAATAAGTAACATTCAAGCTCAAGCTGAAATCAATAAAATAGAAACAAACAAAAATTAATATAAAGAATAAATGAAAGACAGAGTTGGTTCTCTAAGGAAAAAAATCAATAAAATTGACCCTTAGCTAAATTATTTAAATGGTTGACTAAAGATATATAAATTAACAAAATTAAAAATAAAAATGGGAGCATTACAACAGACACTAAGGAAATCCAGAGAACCATAAAGAAATACATAAAACAAAAAACAACAAAAAACCAAACAAACTCATATTCCATCACATTGGGAAAGTCTAAGAGAAATGGATAAATTTTCTTGATATATACCAACTACCAAATTTAAATCTAGATTAAATAAGCAATTTAAACAGACTTATAACCCCAAGTGAAAATGAAGCAGTAATTACATGTGTTCCAACAACAACAAATGTCTCAACCTCTATGTTGTCTTCAGCAACAGGACTTTGTGGTCTCTTTGTGGAGAGCAACCAATAGCCTTGTCAATAGCTTGGGTTATTTAGAGGTTCTTATGGTGCCCCTTTGGCCAACAACTTGATTCCATGTACTCTTACTAGAACTGGAAGTTACATTTGGTGACAAAAGATATCCTGTTGGGGCTCTGCCTCCCCCCATTATTTGACAATTTTATTTAGATTCCCTTTATCCATGTGTGCATTTTAGGAAACTTCTCCTGTTATTATGTTTCCACATTACTCCTCCAATGACTCTCCTTATTTTAGCTGTCCTTCACCAGATTTCTTTATTCTCTTCTGTCTTCCCTCTCCCTCCCCACTTACACTTTTAAAAAGATATAAATTACGCTTGTCTGTATGTCTATGTGTATATTCGTGCACATGTTTGCTGGTATCCATGGAGTTCTGAAGAGGCTATGAGGGTCCCTGTAGCTGATGTTAGAGGCAGTTGACTTGGGAGCTAGGAAATGAGCATAGAACTTTTGTAAGAACAATAACTGCTCTTAGCTGCTGAGCTAGCTCTACAGTTCTAGTCTTTACATTTGGAGTATAGGTTAAAATGATTCCTGAAACACTTTTAACATAAGAGGATGAAGATGCTGAAACAAATTAAGTATCTAACACTTAGTAAATTGCCTAAGCAGTTAATATTAGGTTATAAGATTATAATATATCATGTAAGTTATTTTATATGATACAAAAGAATTGACAATAAAATATTAATGAATGATTCGGATGAATAAAACACAGTATTTCTATGCATTTTAAAATATTATTATTATTACTTAGTATGTCTTTTTCTGTAAATTTATTTTAATGCTTGAGATGTATATATACAATGTATTTTAATTAAATTCCCACTTATTCCACTTTAATTCTTCTTATATCTACCCACTACCCTATGCTTTCTCCCTCCCAATTTCAAGTTTTTCCTTTTTTAAACTCACTGATTCTGTATTCTGATTACTGCTTCTTATATGTATGTGGTTGTAGGGCCATTCACAGGATCATGTGTGGGATTTCATAAGCTATTCTCAATTTTATGTGGAATTTTGGTTGGCCTGGTCTTATGCAATTTTTGTGCGTTCAGTCACAGCCCCTTGAGGTTATATGCAGTGCTGCTACCCTTACTGGAAAATTATATTTCAGCAGGCCTCAGAAACATGTGGCTCTTTCTGCCCTTCGTCCATTGATCATCCCTGTGAAAAGAAATAGGATATAAATGTCCCATTTAGTCCAGAGCACTCCCCACTCTCATAATAACTGTTGTGAGTCTCTATGCTGATTGCTATCTACTGAACAAAGAAACTGCTTAACGTTGGGAGTTTCTGCTATGTGTGTGAAGGTAAGTATTTAGATTAGAGTTTGAGACTATGTTCACTAAGCAAAATAATAGTCATAGGTTATTGATTAGGATCTCTGACCTATCCAGCCCCAAATTCTTGGATTAGTTAACAGTACCAAGCGTAAGTTCTGTCTTAGGTTGAAAGCCTTACATTCAGTCAGAACATAGTTGATCACTCCCATAACATCCATGAACCATTGCTTTAGCATTCATATAATTATAGTATCTAATTAAATAGGACAATAGACTGTCCTTACAAATCATTTCTGGCTGATTATTTTAACATGGTTTCTGTACTTCGTGAAATTTGAACCAACTGTGCATTGAATAGATTTCAGCCAACCTGTAATTAGACAATTTAAGAAATGTTCTTTTGCTGTACAAATTCTGAATTGCATCATGTATCAGTCAACTCAGAGGGTAGAAGAGAGAATACTTCAGGGTCTTATATAGGCAAGAGAACATGGAAGATAGTACTTGGACATGAGAACCAGCTCTAGAGAGGGAACTGATAAAACTGCTTAGGTGTAGGTTGAGAAGAAGGTGGGTAGGAACTGGGAGTAGATCCTTTTTATTTTTGCCAACAAAATAGTGTG
The DNA here is from genome assembly GCF_900095145.1 of Mus pahari. Lineage (NCBI taxonomy): Eukaryota > Metazoa > Chordata > Mammalia > Rodentia > Muridae > Mus > Mus pahari. The sequence goes on along the minus strand of NC_034608.1, from coordinate 60,639,776 downwards.
AAGGTATAGAACTTTTGTTCCAGTTTCATTCTTTGATATTGCTGACCCATGTTTAAAAGGGGCTACTTATAAGGATGTTTACAGTAGAAAGGACATTAACACATGCATATGAGAGAAACAGATAAAACTTTATATAAGTATTGTACATTTCATCAGTAATGGAATGGTTACATAGCATCCCAAATCATCCAGATAACCACTGTCTGGCATTTGCAAAAGTTATCTGTCATGGAAGTATATCTATCCTGATATTCCAGGGAAATAATTTTGTAGAAATTTTCATATGAAGTTTTATGTATATTAAGAGAAATTATAGTTTGTATATTTGAACTTCACATCCATTTGCATAGGTATTTACACAAATGAATAAAATGTTCTATAGATTATAGAGCTTATTACAGTTTTATTCCTTTCAGAGAATGAAATGCAATTAAATGATGCCTATAAGATATTTTCACCTTTGTAAATTAAACATTGTCTGCATTTGGTATATATATATATATGTATATATATATATATATATATATACATATATATATGTATATATAATCTGTATCTATCTATCTATCTATCTATCTATCATCTATCTATATTTGTTGTTGTGTCACTTGCAGGTTTAAAAATATTAGAAAACATTAGAAAGCTCCAATAATTCAATCAATAAAGAAATGAAAATAATGCAATATTTTAAATCATTCCATAAAAGTGTTATCTCCATTTACAGTTATCTTTTTCCTACAAAGTAAGGTAAGGAAATAGAATATAAAATAATAACAATTTTTGGAAACCTATAGAATATTGAGGGGTTACTAATTCTTACAAGGAATTATCTTTCACAGAATTAAAGGTAAAATTATATCTTTAAGATGATTTTAAGATTGATTAAATATTGTTATATTGGTTCCATATTTTCAGCACAAGTTGAAAGTTTAGAATTGTATTTAAGAAAAAGAATCCTCTATGGATTCCCCTAGAATGTTCCTTTCTTAGAACATGTTAGGTGATAACCTTAGTTAATGACTTATGCCATACAGTTAGCTTATGAGACATTTAAGAATCTTGGTTTGACAAAATCTAGTCTAAATATTCAAGATGAATTACGCAATTATCCAATAAATCAGGGTGAAAAACCCATTACAGAATAAAGATGGAGCAAAGGCTCTTTCACTTTCTAAGACCAGTAGTTTAAATTCATTAAGCTTACTGTCTTCTTATGTTTGCCAGTAGAGAGATGACCAAAAAACAAACAATTCAGTGTCCTCGGTGACCATTGTAGAAACTTGTAGTTGAATGGAAAAATGTTTTCAAACACTTTAATTATTCTAAATCACTGTCATTTTTCCATAGTTCCAAAACCACATAAAATTAAATATGTAAAGAAATGAACCCACAGAAACACGTGCAAAAGTCTGAACAGGTAGCATATGAGAGTAGAGTCAAGATTGGCTCATACATGAATGATGTCAAATCATAACTGACCTTTGACATGGACATACTGAGAGAACATTTCAAATCTTATAGTGTAAGCGTTTGTAGGACTGAAACGCTCATGAGTCAGAAGATTTATGGGGCAAAGTTTGGCATGACCTAGCAAGGGCAAACATGTGGATAACCTGCAAACATAAGAATCCTCCTTGTGGTTCTACCTGAAGGAATTCTTACCATAAGCACAATGATTATTTTTCATACCTGTGTTTCACAAAAGCCCTTGGAAAGAACTTTGTGTCTAGTAAGATCATCTTGGATGAAAAAAAGTCCTACATTTAACATAACTCTCAAAACCACATTATTATTCAATAAAACAAAATCACAGGTAAGCGTATACATAATTTGATATGATTTAATAATGTAAACTAAAAATCAAAGTAACTGAATAACAATTGCTTAGGAATATTGATATTTTCTATAAGATCAATAAATTTGATTTAATATAAAATATGAACAATATCATTTATATACAATGATAGCTAAATAAATATTTGGCTTACTCTTAATATACTTTTTGGATATTTGACATGTAGTTTTAAATAACCAAAACATATGACAAAACTGAAGCTAAAGCATGATATCTTGTTCGAGTAAGAGAAACTGTGAGTTTCCTTTTTCTCCCTACTGAAAAACACTGTCTCATCTATACTTAAGATACCAAATATAGCTAAGATGGAAGAAAAGACCATCCAGAGACTTCCCCACCAGAGAATCCATCCCATAATCAGCCACCAAACGCAGTCACTGTTGCATATGCCAGAAAGATTTTGCTGACAGGACCCAGACATAGTTGTCTCATATGAGGCTATGCCAGTGCCTGGCAAATACAGAAGTGGATGCTAACAGTCATCTATTGGATGGAACACAGGGCCCCTAATGAAGGAGCTAGAGAAAGTACCCAAGGAGCTGTAGGGATCTGCAACCGTCTAAGAGGAACAACAATATGAACTAACCAGTAACCCCCAGAGCTGTGCCTCTAGTTGCATATGTAGCAGAGGATGGCCTAGTTGGTCATCAATGGGAGGAGAGTCCCTTGGTATTGTGAAGATCATATGCCCCAGTATAGGGGAATGCCAGGGCCAGGAAGCAGGAGTGGGTGGGTTGGGGAGCACGGTGGGGGAAGAGTATGGGGACTTTGGGGATAGCATTTGAAATGTAAATGAAGAAAATATCTAATTAAAAAAAAGGAAAAAAATTTTTAAAAAAAGATATCAAATATAAACTCATCCAATTTTGGTCAAATTACTGAAAATTATCATAAACAAGATTTCAAGATTTCTAAACTGATCTTTTTTTAAAAAAGTAAACCTCCATTTTCTAGGTCTTTTTCAATTTTTGTAAAGATATTTAGTCTTAGAAACATAAGTTATTTAGTATTTATCCTGATTTCTCTGATAAAATATATTTAGGATAACATGGAGCCCTAAGGCATAGGTGGGAAGGGAGTGAGAAGTCATGGGAAAAGTCAAAGATGTCCTCTGCAGGGCTTTATCATTCTTCATGGAGAAGGGTAGTGAAATCCTTTGTCTGGTTGCTCCTTGTTCAAGCCTAGGGGTGAACAGACCCCCATTCCCCATCAATACTGCTCAACAAGATATGAGCCCTGACCTATCGACACAGGGCACAACCCTGCAGAGACCAATTTACTGTTTTGTTTCAATTACAAATGAGATGTGTATGTTGTGGTTTCATTTTCGTTGAACTCTAAAAAGTCTTTAATTTCTTTCTTTATTTCATCCTTGACCAAGTTGTCATTGAGAAGAGTGTTGTTCAGTTTCCACGCGTG